>NW_026293165.1:0-234233 GCF_026419915.1 Harpia harpyja | reverse complement strand
GTTTGCCTTTTCGGCCAGAGGCTCTGCCGCGGCCGAGCGCCATGAGATGTTGCGTCTCTGGGAAAGCACAGATCCCCAGTGCTGTTGTGCCTGTAGATAGGGCGCCAAGGCACCGTGAAGAGCAGCAAGAGCTTTCAGGGCTGGGCCCTTCCTTGTGGGAGAAGGAGCCGGACGTTGGCCTTTTCGGCAAGAGGCTCTGCCGCGGCCGAGCGCCATGAGATCTTGCGTCTCTGGGAAAGCACAGATCCCCAGTGCTGTTGTGCCTGTAGATAGGGTGCCAAGGCACCGTGAAGAGCAGCAAGAGCTTTGAGGGCTGGGCCCTTCCTTGTGGGAGAAGGAGCCGGACGTTTGCCTTATCGGCAAGAGGCTCTGCCGCGGCCGAGCGCCATGAGATGTTGCGTCTCTGGGAAAGCACAGATCCCCAGTGCTGTTGTGCCTGTAGATAGGGTGCCAAGGGTAGGTAAAGAGCAGCAACAGCTTTCAGGGCTGGGCCCTTCCTTGTGGGAGAAGGAGCCGGACGTTTGCCTTTTCGGCAAGAGGCGCTGCCGCGGCCGAGCGCCATGAGATGTTGCGTCTCTGGGAAAGCACAGATCCCCACTGCTGTTGTGCCTGTAGATAGGGCGCCAAGGCACCGTGAAGAGCAGCAAGAGCTTTCAGGGCTGGGCCCTTCCTTGTGGGAGAAGGAGCCGGACGTTTGCCTTTTCGGCAAGAGGCTCTGCCGCGGTTGAGCGCCATGAGATGTTGCGTCTCTGGAAAACCACAGATCCCCAGTGCTGTTGTGCCTGTAGATAGGGCGCCAAGGCACCGTGGAAGAGCAGCAAGAGCTTTCAGGGCTGGGCCCTTCCTTGTGGGAGAAGGAGCCGGACGTTTGCCTTTTCGGCAAGAGGCTCTGCCGCGGTTGAGCGCCATGAGATGTTGCGTCTCTGGGAAAGCACAGATCCCCACTGCTGTTGTGCCTGTAGATAGGGTGCCAAGGCACCGTGAAGAGCAGCAAGAGCTTTGAGGGCTGGGCCCTTCCTTGTGGGAGAAGGAGCCGGACGTTTGCCTTTTCGGCAAGAGGCTCTGCCGCGGCCGAGCGCCATGAGATGTTGCGTCTCTGGAAAACCACAGATCCCCACTGCTGTTGTGCCTGTAGATAGGGCGCCAAGGCACCGTGAAGAGCAGCAAGAGCTTTCAGGGCTGGGCCCTTCCTTGTGGGAGAAGGAGCCGGACGTTTGCCTTTTCGGCAAGAGGCGCTGCCGCGGCCGAGCGCCATGAGATGTTGCGTCTCTGGGAAAGCACAGATCCCCAGTGCTGTTGTGCCTGTAGATAGGGCGCCAAGGCACCGTGAAGAGCAGCAAGAGCTTTCAGGGCTGGGCCCTTCCTTGTGGGAGAAGGAGCCGGACGTTTGCCTTTTCGGCAAGAGGCTCTGCCGCGGCCGAGCGCCATGAGATGTTGCGTCTCTGGGAAAGCACAGATCCCCACTGCTGTTGTGCCTGTAGATAGGGTGCCAAGGCACCGTGAAGAGCAGCAAGAGCTTTGAGGGCTGGGCCCTTCCTTGTGGGAGAAGGAGCCGGACGTTTGCCTTTTCTGCAAGAGGCTCTGCCGTGGCCGAGCGCCATGAGATGTTGCGTCTCTGGAAAACCACAGATCCCCACTGCTGTTGTGCCTGTAGATAGGGCGCCAAGGCACCGTGAAGAACAGCAAGAGCTTTCAGGGCTGGGCCCTTCCTTGTGGGAGAAGGAGCCGGACGTTTGCCTTTTCGGCAAGAGGCTCTGCCGCGGCCGAGCGCCATGAGATGTTGCGTCTCTGGAAAACCACAGATCCCCAGTGCTGTTGTGCCTGTAGATAGGGCGCCAAGGCACCGTGAAGAGCAGCAAGAGCTTTCAGGGCTGGGCCCTTCCTTGTGGGAGAAGGAGCCGGACGTTTGCCTTTTCGGCCAGAGGCTCTGCCGCGGCCGAGCGCCATGAGATGTTGCGTCTCTGGGAAAGCAGAGATCCCCACTGCTGTTGTACCTGTAGATAGGGCGCCAAGGGTAGGTGAAGAGCAGCAAGAGCTTTCAGGGCTGGGCCCTTCCTTGTGGGAGAAGGAGCCGGACGTTTGCCTTTTCGGCCAGAGGCTCTGCCGCGGCCGAGCGCCATGAGATGTTGCGTCTCTGGGAAAGCACAGATCCCCAGTGCTGTTGTGCCTGTAGATAGGGCGCCAAGGCACCGTGAAGAGCAGCAAGAGCTTTCAGGGCTGGGCCCTTCCTTGTGGGAGAAGGAGCCGGACGTTTGCCTTTTCGGCAAGAGGCTCTGCCGCGGCCGAGCGCCATGAGATGTTGCGTCTCTGGGAAAGCACAGATCCCCAATGCTGTTGTGCCTGTAGATAGGGTGCCAAGGCACCGTGAAGAGCAGCAAGAGCTTTCAGGGCTGGGCCCTTCCTTGTGGGAGAAGGAGCCGGACGTTTGCCTTATCGGCAAGAGGCTCTGCCGCGGCCTAGCGCCATGAGATGTTGCGTCTCTGGGAAAGCACAGATCCCCAGTGCTGTTGTGCCTGTAGATAGGGTGCCAAGGCACCGTGAAGAGCAGCAAGAGCTTTCAGGGCTGGGCCGTTCCTTCTGGGAGAAGGAGCCGGACGTTTGCCTTTTCGGCAAGAGGCTCTGCCGCGGCCGAGCGCCATGAGATGTTGCGTCTCTGGGAAAGCACAGATCCCCACTGCTGTTGTGCCTGTAGATAGGGTGCCAAGGCACCGTGAAGAGCAGCAAGAGCTTTGAGGGCTGGGCCCTTCCTTGTGGGAGAAGGAGCCGGACGTTTGCCTTTTCGGCAAGAGGCGCTGCCGCGGCCGAGCGCCATGAGATGTTGCGTCTCTGGGAAAGCACAGATCCCCAGTGCTGTTGTGCCTGTAGATAGGGAGCCAAGGCACCGTGAAGAGCAGCAAGAGCTTTGAGGGCTGGGCCCTTCCTTGTGGGAGAAGGAGCCGGACGTTTGCCTTTTCGGCAAGAGGCTCTGCCGCGGCCGAGCGCCATGAGATGTTGCGTCTCTGGGAAAGCACAGATCCCCACTGCTGTTGTGCCTGTAGATAGGGTGCCAAGGCACCGTGAAGAGCAGCAAGAGCTTTCAGGGCTGGGCCGTTCCTTGTGGGAGAAGGAGCCGGACGTTTGCCTTTTCGGCAAGAGGCTCTGCTGCGGCCGAGTGCCATGAGATGTTGCGTCTCTGGGAAAGCACAGATCCCCAGTGCTGTTGTGCCTGTAGATAGGGTGCCAAGGCACCGTGAAGAGCAGCAAGAGCTTTGAGGGCTGGGCCCTTCCTTGTGGGAGAAGGAGCCGGACGTTTGCCTTTTCGGCAAGAGGCTCTGCCGCGGCCGAGCGCCATGAGATGTTGCGTCTCTGGAAAACCACAGATCCCCACTGCTGTTGTGCCTGTAGATAGGGCGCCAAGGCACCGTGAAGAGCAGCAAGAGCTTTCAGGGCTGGGCCCTTCCTTGTGGGAGAAGGAGGCGGACGTTTGCCTTTTCGGCAAGAGGCGCTGCCGCGGCCGAGCGCCATGAGATGTTGCGTCTCTGGGAAAGCACAGATCCCCAGTGCTGTTGTGCCTGTAGATAGGGTGCCAAGGCACCATGAAGAGCAGCAAGAGCTTTGAGGGCTGGGCCCTTCCTTGTGGGAGAAGGAGCCGGACGTTTGCCTTTTCGGCAAGAGGCTCTGCCGCGGCCGAGCGCCATGAGATGTTGCGTCTCTGGAAAACCACAGATCCCCACTGCTGTTGTGCCTGTAGATAGGGCGCCAAGGCACCGTGAAGAGCAGCAAGAGCTTTCAGGGCTGGGCCCTTCCTTGTGGGAGAAGGAGGCGGACGTTTGCCTTTTCGGCAAGAGGCGCTGCCGCGGCCGAGCGCCATGAGATGTTGCGTCTCTGGGAAAGCACAGATCCCCAGTGCTGTTGTGCCTGTAGATAGGGTGCCAAGGCACCGTGAAGAGCAGCAAGAGCTTTCAGGGCTGGGCCCTTCCTTGTGGGAGAAGGAGCCGGACGTTTGCCTTTTCGGCAAGAGGCTCTGCCGCGGCCGAGCGCCATGAGATGTTGCTTCTCTGGAAAACCACAGATCCCCACTGCTGTTGTGCCTGTAGATAGGGCGCCAAGGCACCGTGAAGAGCAGCAAGAGCTTTCAGGGCTGGGCCCTTCCTTGTGGGAGAAGGAGCCGGACGTTTGCCTTTTCGGCAAGAGGCTCTGCCGCGGCCGAGCACCATGAGATGTTGCGTCTCTGGGAAAGCACAGATACCCAGTGCTGTTGTGCCTGTAGATAGGGCGCCAAGGCACCGTGAAGAGCAGCAAGAGCTTTCAGGGCTGGGCCCTTCCTTGTGGGAGAAGGAGCCGGACGTTTGCCTTTTCGGCAGGAGGCTCTGCCACGGCCGAGCGCCAGGAGATGTTGCGTCTCTGGGAAAGCACAGATACCCAGTGCTGTTGTGCCTGTAGATAGGGCTCCAAGGCACCGTGAAGAGCAGCAAGAGCTTTCAGGGCTGGGCCCTTCCTTGTGGGAGAAGGAGCCGGGACGTTTGCCTTTTCGGCAGGAGGATCTGCCGCGGCCGAGCGCCATGAGATGTTGCGTCTCTGGGAAAGCACAGATCCCCAGTGCTGTTGTGCCTGTAGATAGGGTGCCAAGGCACCGTGAAGAGCAGCAACAGCTTTGAGGGCTGGGCCCTTCCTTGTGGGAGAAGGAGCCGGACGTTTGCCTTTTCAGCAAGAGGCTCTGCCGCGGCCGAGCGCCATGAGATGTTGCGTCTCTGGAAAACCACAGATCCCCACTGCTGTTGTGCCTGTAGATAGGGCGCCAAGGCACCGTGAAGAGCAGCAAGAGCTTTCAGGGCTGGGCCGTTCCTTGTGGGAGAAGGATCCGGACGTTTGCCTTTTCGGCAAGAGGCTCTGCCGCAGCCGAGCGCCATGAGATGTTGCGTCTCTGGGAAAGCACAGATCCCCAGTGCTGTTGTGCCTGTAGATAGGGCGCCAAGGCACCGTGAAGAGCAGCAAGAGCTTTCAGGGCTGGGCCCTTCCTTGTGGGAGAAGGAGCCGGACGTTTGCCTTTTCGGCAAGAGGCTCTGCCGCGGCCGAGCGCCATGAGATGTTGCGTCTCTGGGAAAGCAGAGATCCCCACTGCTGCTGTACCTGTAGATAGGGCGCCAAGGGTAGGTGAAGAGCAGCAAGAGCTTTCAGGGCTGGGCCCTTCCTTGTGGGAGAAGGAGCCGGACGTTTGCCTTTTCGGCCAGAGGCTCTGCCGCGGCCGAGCGCCATGAGATGTTGCGTCTCTGGGAAAGCACAGATCCCCAGTGCTGTTGTGCCTGTAGATAGGGCGCCAAGGCACCGTGAAGAGCAGCAAGAGCTTTCAGGGCTGGGGCCCTTCCTTGTGGGAGAAGGAGCCGGACGTTTGCCTTTTCGGCAAGAGGCTCTGCCGCGGCCGAGCGCCATGAGATGTTGCGTCTCTGGGAAAGCACAGATCCCCAGTGCTGTTGTGCCTGTAGATAGGGCGCCAAGGCACCGTGAAGAGCAGCAAGAGCTTTGAGGGCTGGGCCCTTCCTTGTGGGAGAAGGAGCCGGACGTTTGCCTTATCGGCAAGAGGCTCTGCCGCGGCCGAGCGCCATGAGATGTTGCGTCTCTGGGAAAGCACAGATCCCCAGTGCTGTTGTGCCTGTAGATAGGGTGCCAAGGGTAGGTAAAGAGCAGCAACAGCTTTCAGGGCTGGGCCCTTCCTTGTGGGAGAAGGAGCCGGACGTTTGCCTTTTCGGCAAGAGGCGCTGCCGCGGGCCGAGCGCCATGAGATGTTGCGTCTCTGGGAAAGCACAGATCCCCACTGCTGTTGTGCCTGTAGATAGGGCGCCAAGGCACCGTGAAGAGCAGCAAGAGCTTTCAGGGCTGGGCCCTTCCTTGTGGGAGAAGGAGCCGGACGTTTGCCTTTTCGGCAAGAGGCTCTGCCGCGGTTGAGCGCCATGAGATGTTGCGTCTCTGGAAAACCACAGATCCCCACTGCTGTTGTGCCTGTAGATAGGGAGCCAAGGCACCGTGAAGAGCAGCAAGAGCTTTGAGGGCTGGGCCCTTCCTTGTGGGAGAAGGAGCCGGACGTTTGCCTTTTCGGCAAGAGGCTCTGCCGCGGCCGAGCGCCATGAGATGTTGCGTCTCTGGGAAAGCACAGATCCCCAGTGCTGTTGTGCCTGTAGATAGGGTGCCAAGGCACCGTGAAGAGCATCAAGAGCTTTCAGGGCTGGGCCGTTCCTTGTGGGAGAAGGAGCCGGACGTTTGCCTTTTCGGCAAGAGGCTCTGCTGCGGCCGAGCGCCATGAGATGTTGCGTCTCTGGGAAAGCACAGATCCCCAGTGCTGTTGTGCCTGTAGATAGGGTGCCAAGGCACCGTGAAGAGCAGCAAGAGCTTTGAGGGCTGGGCCCTTCCTTGTGGGAGAAGGAGCCGGACGTTTGCCTTTTCGGCAAGAGGCTCTGCCGCGGCCGAGCGCCATGAGATGTTGCGTATCTGGAAAACCACAGATCCCCACTGCTGTTGTGCCTGTAGATAGGGCGCCAAGGCACCGTGAAGAGCAGCAAGAGCTTTCAGGGCTGGGCCCTTCCTTGTGGGAGAAGGAGCCGGACGTTTGCCTTTTCGGCAAGAGGCGCTGCCGCGGCCGAGCGCCATGAGATGTTGCGTCTCTGGGAAAGCACAGATCCCCACTGCTGTTGTGCCTGTAGATAGGGCGCCAAGGCACCGTGAAGAGCAGCAAGAGCTTTCAGGGCTGGGCCCTTCCTTGTGGGAGAAGGAGCCGGACGTTTGCCTTTTCGGCAAGAGGCTCTGCCGCGGCCGAGCGCCATGAGATGTTGCGTCTCTGGGAAAGCACAGATCCCCACTGCTGTTGTGCCTGTAGATAGGGTGCCAAGGCACCGTGAAGAGCAGCAAGAGCTTTCAGGGCTGGGCCCTTCCTTGTGGGAGAAGGAGCCGGACGTTTGCCTTTTCGGCAAGAGACTCTGCCGCGGCCGAGCGCCATGAGATGTTGCTTCTCTGGAAAACCACAGATCCCCACTGCTGTTGTGCCTGTAGATAGGGCGCCAAGGCACCGTGAAGAGCAGCAAGAGCTTTCAGGGCTGGGCCCTTCCTTGTGGGAGAAGGAGCCGGACGTTTGCCTTCTCGGCAAGAGGCTCAGCCGCGGCCGAGCGCCATGAGATGTTGCGTCTCTGGGAAAGCACAGATCCCCAGTGCTGTTGTGCCTGTAGATAGGGCACCAAGGCACCGTGAAGAGCAGCAAGAGCTTTGAGGGCTGGGCCCTTCCTTGTGGGAGAAGGAGCCGGACGTTTGCCTTTTCGGCAGGAGGCTCTGCCACGGCCGAGCGCCAGGAGATGTTGCGTCTCTGGGAAAGCACAGATACCCAGTGCTGTTGTGCCTGTAGATAGGGCTCCAAGGCACCGTGAAGAGCAGCAAGAGCTTTCAGGGCTGGGCCCTTCCTTGTGGGAGAAGGAGCCGGACGTTTGCCTTTTCGGCAAGAGGCTCTGCCGCGGCCGAGCGCCATGAGATGTTGCGTCTCTGGGAAAGCACAGATCCCCACTGCTGTTGTGCCTGTAGATAGGGTGCCAAGGCACCGTGAAGAGCAGCAAGAGCTTTGAGGGCTGGGCCCTTCCTTGTGGGAGAAGGAGCCGGACGTTTGCCTTTTCAGCAAGAGGCTCTGCCGCGGCCGAGCGCCATGAGATGTTGCGTCTCTGGAAAACCACAGATCCCCAGTGCTGTTGTGCCTGTAGATAGGGTGCCAAGGGTAGGTAAAGAGCAGCAACAGCTTTCAGGGCTGGGCCCTTCCTTGTGGGAGAAGGAGCCGGACGTTTGCCTTTTCGGCAAGAGGCGCTGCCCGCGGCCGAGCGCCATGAGATGTTGCGTCTCTGGGAAAGCACAGATCCCCACTGCTGTTGTGCCTGTAGATAGGGCGCCAAGGCACCGTGAAGAGCAGCAAGAGCTTTCAGGGCTGGGCCCTTCCTTGTGGGAGAAGGAGCCGGACGTTTGCCTTTTCGGCAAGAGGCTCTGCCGCGGTTGAGCGCCATGAGATGTTGCGTCTCTGGAAAACCACAGATCCCCACTGCTGTTGTGCCTGTAGATAGGGAGCCAAGGCACCGTGAAGAGCAGCAAGAGCTTTGAGGGCTGGGCCCTTCCTTGTGGGAGAAGGAGCCGGACGTTTGCCTTTTCGGCAAGAGGCTCTGCCGCGGCCGAGCGCCATGAGATGTTGCGTCTCTGGGAAAGCACAGATCCCCAGTGCTGTTGTGCCTGTAGATAGGGTGCCAAGGCACCGTGAAGAGCATCAAGAGCTTTCAGGGCTGGGCCGTTCCTTGTGGGAGAAGGAGCCGGACGTTTGCCTTTTCGGCAAGAGGCTCTGCTGCGGCCGAGCGCCATGAGATGTTGCGTCTCTGGGAAAGCACAGATCCCCAGTGCTGTTGTGCCTGTAGATAGGGTGCCAAGGCACCGTGAAGAGCAGCAAGAGCTTTGAGGGCTGGGCCCTTCCTTGTGGGAGAAGGAGCCGGACGTTTGCCTTTTCGGCAAGAGGCTCTGCCGCGGCCGAGCGCCATGAGATGTTGCGTCTCTGGAAAACCACAGATCCCCACTGCTGTTGTGCCTGTAGATAGGGCGCCAAGGCACCGTGAAGAGCAGCAAGAGCTTTCAGGGCTGGGCCCTTCCTTGTGGGAGAAGGAGCCGGACGTTTGCCTTTTCGGCAAGAGGCGCTGCCGCGGCCGAGCGCCATGAGATGTTGCGTCTCTGGGAAAGCACAGATCCCCACTGCTGTTGTGCCTGTAGATAGGGCGCCAAGGCACCGTGAAGAGCAGCAAGAGCTTTCAGGGCTGGGCCCTTCCTTGTGGGAGAAGGAGCCGGACGTTTGCCTTTTCGGCAAGAGGCTCTGCCGCGGCCGAGCGCCATGAGATGTTGCGTCTCTGGGAAAGCACAGATCCCCACTGCTGTTGTGCCTGTAGATAGGGTGCCAAGGCACCGTGAAGAGCAGCAAGAGCTTTCAGGGCTGGGCCCTTCCTTGTGGGAGAAGGAGCCGGACGTTTGCCTTTTCGGCAAGAGACTCTGCCGCGGCCGAGCGCCATGAGATGTTGCTTCTCTGGAAAACCACAGATCCCCACTGCTGTTGTGCCTGTAGATAGGGCGCCAAGGCACCGTGAAGAGCAGCAAGAGCTTTCAGGGCTGGGCCCTTCCTTGTGGGAGAAGGAGCCGGACGTTTGCCTTCTCGGCAAGAGGCTCAGCCGCGGCCGAGCGCCATGAGATGTTGCGTCTCTGGGAAAGCACAGATCCCCAGTGCTGTTGTGCCTGTAGATAGGGAGCCAAGGCACCGTGAAGAGCAGCAAGAGCTTTCAGGGCTGGGCCCTTCCTTGTGGGAGAAGGAGCCGGACGTTTGCCTTTTCGGCAAGAGGCTCTGCCGCGGACGAGCGCCATGAGATGTTGCGTCTCTGGGAAAGCACAGATCCCCACTGCTGTTGTGCCTGTAGATAGGGCGCCAAGGCACCGTGAAGAGCAGCAAGAGCTTTCAGGGCTGGGCCCTTCCTTGTGGGAGAAGGAGCCGGACGTTTGCCTTTTCGGCAAGAGGCTCTGCCGCGGCCGAGCGCCATGAGATGTTGCGTCTCTGGAAAACCACAGATCCCCAGTGCTGTTGTGCCTGTAGATAGGGCGCCAAGGCACCGTGAAGAGCAGCAAGAGCTTTCAGGGCTGGGCCCTTCCTTGTGGGAGAAGGAGCCGGACGTTTGCCTTTTCGGCAAGAGGCTCTGCCGCGGCCGAGCGCCATGAGATGTTGCGTCTCTGGGAAAGCACAGATCCCCACTGCTGTTGTACCTGTAGATAGGGCGCCAAGTGTAGGTGAAGAGCAGCAAGAGCTTTCAGGGCTGGGCCCTTCCTTGTGGGAGAAGGAGCCGGACGTTTGCCTTTTCGGCCAGAGGCTCTGCCGCGGCCGAGCGCCATGAGATGTTGCGTCTCTGGGAAAGCACAGATCCCCAGTGCTGTTGTGCCTGTAGATAGGGCGCCAAGGCACCGTGAAGAGCAGCAAGAGCTTTCAGGGCTGGGCCCTTCCTTGTGGGAGAAGGAGCCGGACGTTTGCCTTTTCGGCAAGAGGCTCTGCCGCGGCCGAGCGCCATGAGATCTTGCGTCTCTGGGAAAGCACAGATCCCCAATGCTGTTGTGCCTGTAGATAGGGTGCCAAGGCACCGTGAAGAGCAGCAAGAGCTTTCAGGGCTGGGCCCTTCCTTGTGGGAGAAGGAGCCGGACGTTTGCCTTATCGGCAAGAGGCTCTGCCGCGGCCTAGCGCCATGAGATGTTGCGTCTCTGGGAAAGCACAGATCCCCACTGCTGTTGTGCCTGTAGATAGGGTGCCAAGGGTAGGTGAAGAGCAGCAAGAGCTTTCAGGGCTGGGCCCTTCCTTGTGGGAGAAGGAGCCGGACGTTTGCCTTTTCGGCAAGAGGCGCTGCCGCGGCCGAGCGCCATGAGATGTTGCGTCTCTGGGAAAGCACAGATCCCCACTGCTGTTGTGCCTGTAGATAGGGCGCCAAGGCACCGTGAAGAGCAGCAAGAGCTTTCAGGGCTGGGCCCTTCCTTGTGGGAGAAGGAGCCGGACGTTTGCCTTTTCGGCAAGAGGCTCTGCCGCGGCCGAGCGCCATGAGATGTTGCGTCTCTGGAAAACCACAGATCCCCACTGCTGTTGTGCCTGTAGATAGGGCGCCAAGGCACCGTGAAGAGCAGCAAGAGCTTTGAGGGCTGGGCCCTTCCTTGTGGGAGAAGGAGCCGGACGTTTGCCTTTTCGGCAAGAGGCTCTGCCGCGGCCGAGCGCCATGAGATGTTGCGTCTCTGGGAAAGCACAGATCCCCAGTGCTGTTGTGCCTGTAGATAGGGTGCCAAGGCACCGTGAAGAGCAGCAAGAGCTTTCAGGGCTGGGCCGTTCCTTGTGGGAGAAGGAGCCGGACGTTTGCCTTTTCGGCAAGAGGCTCTGCCGCGGCCGAGCGCCATGAGATGTTGCGTCTCTGGGAAAGCACAGATCCCCACTGCTGTTGTGCCTGTAGATAGGGTGCCAAGGCACCGTGAAGAGCAGCAAGAGCTTTGAGGGCTGGGCCCTTCCTTGTGGGAGAAGGAGCCGGACGTTTGCCTTTTCAGCAAGAGGCTCTGCCGCGGCCGAGCGCCATGAGATGTTGCGTCTCTGGAAAAGCACAGATCCCCACTGCTGTTGTGCCTGTAGATAGGGCGCCAAGGCACCGTGAAGAGCAGCAAGAGCTTTCAGGGCTGGGCCCTTCCTTGTGGGAGAAGGAGCCGGACGTTTGCCTTTTCGGCAAGAGGCGCTGCCGCGGCCGAGCGCCATGAGATGTTGCGTCTCTGGGAAAGCACAGATCCCCAGTGCTGTTGTGCCTGTAGATAGGGAGCCAAGGCACCGTGAAGAGCAGCAAGAGCTTTGAGGGCTGGGCCCTTCCTTGTGGGAGAAGGAGCCGGACGTTTGCCTTTTCGGCAAGAGGCTCTGCCGCGGCCGAGCGCCATGAGATGTTGCGTCTCTGGGAAAGCACAGATCCCCACTGCTGTTGTGCCTGTAGATAGGGCGCCAAGGCACCGTGAAGAGCAGCAAGAGCTTTGAGGGCTGGGCCCTTCCTTGTGGGAGAAGGAGCCGGACGTTTGCCTTTTCGGCAAGAGGCTCTGCCGCGGCCGAGCGCCATGAGATGTTGCGTCTCTGGGAAAGCACAGATCCCCACTGCTCTTGTGGCTGTAGATAGGGCGCCAAGGCACCGTGAAGAGCAGCAAGAGCTTTCAGGGCTGGGCCCTTCCTTGTGGGAGAAGGAGCCGGACGTTTGCCTTTTCGGGAGGAGGCTCAGCCGCGGCCGAGCGCCATGAGATGTTGCGTCTCTGGGAAAGCACAGATCCCCACTGCTGTTGTGCCTGTAGATAGGGCGCCAAGGGCACCGTGAAGAGCAGCAAGAGCTTTCAGGGCTGGGCCCTTCCTTGTGGGAGAAGGAGCCGGACGTTTGCCTTTTCGGCAAGAGGCGCTGCCGCGGCCGAGCGCCATGAGATGTTGCGTCTCTGGGAAAGCACAGATCCCCAGTGCTGTTGTGCCTGTAGATAGGGCGCCAAGGCACCGTGAAGAGCAGCAAGAGCTTTCAGGGCTGGGCCCTTCCTTGTGGGAGAAGGAGCCGGACGTTTGCCTTTTCGGCAAGAGGCTCTGCCGCGGCCGAGCGCCATGAGATGTTGCGTCTCTGGGAAAGCACAGATCCCCACTGCTGTTGTGCCTGTAGATAGGGCGCCAAGGCACCGTGAAGAGCAGCGAGAGCTTTCAGGGCTGGGCCCTTCCTTGTGGGAGAAGGAGTCGGACGTTTGCCTTTTCGGCAAGAGGCTCTGCCGCGGCCGAGCGCCATGAGATGTTGCGTCTCTGGGAAAGCACAGATCCCCAGTGCTGTTGTGCCTGTAGATAGGGCACCAAGGCACCGTGAAGAGCAGCAAGAGCTTTCAGGGCTGGGCCCTTCCTTGTGGGAGAAGGAGCCGGACGTTTGCCTTTTCGGCAAGAGGCTCTGCCGCGGCCGAGATCCATGAGATGTTGCGTCTCTGGGAAAGCACAGATCCCCAGTGCTGTTGTGCCTGTAGATAGGGCGCCAAGGCACCGTGAAGAGCAGCAAGAGCTTTCAGGGCTGGGCCCTTCCTTGTGGGAGAAGGAGCCGGACGTTTGCCTTTTCGGCAAGAGGCTCTGCCGCGGCCGAGCGCCATGAGATGTTGCGTCTCTGGGAAAGCACAGATCCCCACTGCTGTTGTGCCTGTAGATAGGGCGCCAAGGCACCGTGAAGAGCAGCAAGAGCTTTCAGGGCTGGGCCCTTCCTTGTGGGAGAAGGAGCCGGACGTTTGCCTTTTCGGCAGGAGGCTCTGCCGCGGCCGAGCGCCATGAGATGTTGCGTCTCTGGGAAAGCACAGTTCCCCAGTGCTGTTGTGCCTGTAGATAGGGCGCCAAGGCACCGTGAAGAGCAGCGAGAGCTTTGAGGGCTGGGCCCTTCCTTGTGGGAGAAGGAGCCGGACGTTTGCCTTTTCGGCCAGAGGCTCTGCCGCGGCCGAGCGCCATGAGATGTTGCATCTCTGGGAAAGCACAGATCCCCAGTGCTGTTGTGCCTGTAGATAGGGCGCCAAGGCACCGTGAAGAGCAGCAAGAGCTTTCAGGGCTGGGCCCTTCCTTGTGGGAGAAGGAGCCGGACGTTTGCCTTTTCGGCAAGATGCGCTGCCGCGGCCGAGCGCCATGAGATGTTGCGTCTCTGGGAAAGCACAGATCCCCACTGCTGTTGTGCCTGTAGATAGGGCGCCAAGGGTAGGTGAAGAGCAGCAAGAGCTTTGAGGGCTGGGCCCTTCCTTGTGGGATAAGGAGCCGGACGTTTGCCTTTTCGGCAAGAGGCTCTGCCGCGGCCGAGCGCCATGAGATGTTGCGTCTCTGGGAAAGCACCGATCCCCACTGCTGTTGTGCCTGTAGATAGGGCGCCAAGGCACCGTGAAGAGCAGCAAGAGCTTTGAGGGCTGGGCCCTTCCTTGTGGGAGAAGGAGCCGGACGTTTGCCTTTTCGGCAGGAGGCTCTGCCGCAGCCGAGCGCCGTGAGATGTTGCGTCTCTGGGAAAGCACAGATCCCCACTGCTGCTGTGCCTGTAGATAGGGCGCCAAGGCACCGTGAAGAGCAGCGAGAGCTTTGAGGGCTGGGCCCTTCCTTGTGGGAGAAGGAGCCGGACGTTTGCCTTTTCGGCAAGAGGCTCTGCCGCGGCCGAGCGCCATGAGATGTTGCGTCTCTGGGAAAGCACCGATCCCCAGTGCTGTTGTGCCTGTAGATAGGGCGCCAAGTCACCGTGAAGAGCAGCAAGAGCTTTGAGGGCTGGGCCCTTCCTTGTGGGAGAAGGAGCCGGACGTTTGCCTTTTCGGCAAGAGGCTCTGCCGCGGCCGAGCGCCCTGAGATGTTGCGTCTCTGGGAAAGCACAGATCCCCAGTGCTGTTGTGCCTGTAGATAGGGCGCCAAGGCACCGTGAAGAGCAGCAATAGCTTTGAGGGCTGGGCCCTTCCTTGTGGGAGAAGGAGCCGGACGTTTGCCTTTTCGGCAGGAGGCTCTGCCACGGCCGAGCGCCATGAGATGTTGCGTCTCTGGGAAAGCACAGATCCCCAGTGCTGTTGTGCCTGTAGATAGGGCGCCAAGGCACCGTGAAGAGCAGTGAGAGCTTTCAGGGCTGGGCCCTTCCTTGTGGGAGAAGGAGCCGGACGTTTGCCTTTTCGGCCAGAGGCTCTGCCGCGGCCGAGCGCCATGAGATGTTGCGTCTCTGGGAAAGCACAGATCCCCACTGCTGTTGTGCCTGTAGATAGGGCGCCAAGGCACCGTGAAGAGCAGCAAGAGCTTTGAGGGCTGGGCCCTTCCTTGTGGGAGAAGGAGCCGGACGTTTGCCTTTTCGGCAAGAGGCTCTGCCGCGGCCGAGCGCCATGAGATGTTTCGTCTCTGGGAAAGCACAGATCCCCACTGCTCTTCTGCCTGTAGATAGGGCGCCAAGGCACCGTGAAGAGCAGCGAGAGCTTTGAGGGCTGGGCCCTTCCTTGTGGGAGAAGGAGCCGGACGTTTGCCTTTTCGGCCAGAGGCTCTGCCGCGGCCGAGCGCCATGAGATGTTGCGTCTCTGGGAAAGCACAGATCCCCAGTGCTGTTGTGCCTGTAGATAGGGCGCCAAGGCACCGTGAAGAGCAGCAAGAGCTTTCAGGGCTGGGCCCTTCCTTGTGGGAGAAGGAGCCGGACTTTTGCCTTTTCGGCAAGAGGCTCTGCCGCGGCCGAGCGCCATGAGATGTTGCGTCTCTGGGAAAGCACAGATCCCCACTGCTGTTGTGCCTGTAGATAGGGCGCCAAGGGTAGGTGAAGAGCAGCAAGAGCTTTCAGGGCTGGGCCCTTCCTTGTGGGAGAAGGAGCCGGACGTTTGCCTTTTCGGCAAGAGGCTCTGCCGCGGCCGAGCGCCATGAGATGTTGCGTCTCTGGGAAAGCACCGATCCCCACTGCTGTTGTGCCTGTAGATAGGGCGCCAAGGCACCGTGAAGAGCAGCAAGAGCTTTGAGGGCTGGGCCCTTCCTTGTGGGAGAAGGAGCCGGACGTTTGCCTTTTCGGGAGGAGGCTCTGCCGCGGCCGAGCGCCATGAGATGTTGCGTCTCTGGGAAAGCACAGATCCCCAGTGCTGTTGTGCCTGTAGATAGGGCGCCAAGGCACCGTGAAGAGCAGCAAGAGCTTTGAGGGCTGGGCCCTTCCTTGTGGGAGAAGGAGCCGGACGTTTGCCTTTTCGGCCAGAGGCTCTGCCGCGGCCGAGCGCCATGAGATGTTGCGTCTCTGGGAAAGCACAGATCCCCAGTGCTGTTGTGCCTGTAGATAGGGCGCCAAGGGTAGGTGAAGAGCAGCAAGAGCTCTGAGGGCTGGGCCCTTCCTTGTGGGAGAAGGAGCCGGACGTTTGCCTTTTCGGCAAGAGGCTCTGCCGCGGCCGAGCACCATGAGATGTTGCGTCTCTGGGAAAGCACCGATCCCCACTGCTGTTGTGCCTGTAGGTAGAGCGCCAAGGCACCGTGAAGAGCAGCAAGAGCTTTGAGGGCTGGGCCCTTCTTTGTGGGAGAAGGAGCCGGACGTTTGCCTTTTCGGCAGGAGGCTCTGCCGCGGCCGAGCGCCATGAGATGTTGCGTCTCTGGGAAAGCACTGATCCCCACTGCTGTTGTGCCTGTAGATAGGGCGCCAAGGCACCGTGAAGAGCAGCAAGAGCTTTCAGGGCTGGGCCCTTCCTTGTGGGAGAAGGAGCCGGACGTTTGCCTTTTCGGCAGGAGGCTCTGCCACGGCCGAGCGCCATGAGATGTTGCGTCTCTGGGAAAGCACAGATACCCAGTGCTGTTGTGCCTGTAGATAGGGCGCCAAGGCACCGTGAAGAGCAGCAACAGCTTTCAGGGCTGGGCCCTTCCTTGTGGGAGAAGGAGCCGGACGTTTGCCTTTTCGGCAGGAGGATCTGCCACGGCCGAGCGCCATGAGATGTTGCGTCTCTGGGAAAGTACAGATCCCCACTGCTGTTGTACCTGTAGATAGGGCTCCAAGGCACCGTGAAGAGCAGCAAGAGCTTTCAGGGCTGGCCCTTCCTTGTGGGAGAAGGAGCCGGACGTTTGCCTTTTCGGCAAGAGGCTCTGCCGCGGCCGAGCGCCATGAGATGTTGCGTCTCTGGGAAAGCACAGATCCCCAGTGCTGTTGTGCCTGTAGATAGGGCGCCAAGGCACCGTGAAGAGCAGTGAGAGCTTTCAGGGCTGGGCCCTTCCTTGTGGGAGAAGGAGCCGGACGTTTGCCTTTTCGGCCAAAGGCTCTGCCGCGGCCGAGCGCCATGAGATGTTGCGTCTCTGGGAAAGCACAGATCCCCACTGCTGTTGTGCCTGTAGATAGGGCGCCAAGGCACTGTGAAGAGCAGCAAGAGCTTTGAGGGCTGGGCCCTTCCTTGTGGGAGAAGGAGCCGGACGTTTGCCTTTTCGGCAAGAGGCTCTGCCGCGGCCGAGCGCCATGAGATGTTGCGTCTCTGGGAAAGCACAGATCCCCACTGCTCTTCTGCCTGTAGATAGGGCGCCAAGGCACCGTGAAGAGCAGCGAGAGCTTTGAGGGCTGGGCCCTTCCTTGTGGGAGAAGGAGCCGGACGTTTGCCTTTTCGGCCAGAGGCTCTGCCGCGGCCGAGCGCCATGAGATGTTGCGTCTCTGGGAAAGCACAGATCCCCAGTGCTGTTGTGCCTGTAGATAGGGCGCCAAGGCACCGTGAAGAGCAGCAAGAGCTTTGAGGGCTGGGCCCTTCCTTGTGGGAGAAGGAGCCGGACGTTTGCCTTTTCGGCAGGAGGCTCTGCCGCGGCCGAGCGCCATGAGATGTTGCGTCTCTGGGAAAGCACAGATCCCCACTGCTGTTGTGCCTGTAGATAGGGCGCCAAGGCACCGTGAAGAGCAGCAAGAGCTTTCAGGGCTGGGCCCTTCCTTGTGGGAGAAGGAGCCGGACGTTTGCCTTTTCGGCAGGAGGCTCTGCCGCGGCCGAGCGCCATGAGATGTTGCGTCTCTGGGAAAGCACAGATCCCCACTGCTGTTGTGCCTGTAGATAGGGCGCCAAGGCACCGTGAAGAGCAGCAAGAGCTTTCAGGGCTGGGCCCTTCCTTGTGGGAGAAGGAGCCGGACGTTTGCCTTTTCGGCAAGAGGCTCTGCCGCGGCCGAGCGCCATGAGATGTTGCGTCTCTGGGAAAGCACAGATCCCCAGTGCTGTTGTGCCTGTAGATAGGGCGCCAAGGGTAGGTGAAGAGCATCAAGAGCTTTCAGGGCTGGGCCCTTCCTTGTGGGAGAAGGAGCCGGACGTTTGCCTTTTCGGCAAGAGGCTCTGCCGCGGCTCAGTGCCATGAGATGTTGCGTCTCTGGGAAAGCACAGATCCCCAGTGCTGTTGTGCCTGTAGATAGGGCGCCAAGGCACCGTGACAGAGCAGCAAGAGCTTTGAGGGCTGGGCCCTTCCTTGTGGGAGAAGGAGCCGGACGTTTGCCTTTTCGGCAAGAGGCTCTGCCGCGGCCGAGCGCCATGAGATGTTGCGTCTCTGGGAAAGCACCGATCCCCACTGCTGTTGTGCCTGTAGGTAGAGCGCCAAGGCACCGTGAAGAGCAGCAAGAGCTTTGAGGGCTGGGCCCTTCTTTGTGGGAGAAGGAGCCGGACGTTTGCCTTTTCGGCAGGAGGCTCTGCCGCGGCCGAGCGCCATGAGATGTTGCGTCTCTGGGAAAGCACTGATCCCCAGTGCTGTTGTGCCTGTAGATAGGGCGCCAAGGCACCGTGAAGAGCAGCAAGAGCTTTCAGGGCTGGGCCCTTCCTTGTGGGAGAAGGAGCCGGACTTTTGCCTTTTCGGCAGGAGGCTCTGCCACGGCCGAGCGCCATGAGATGTTGCGTCTCTGGGAAAGCATAGATACCCAGTGCTGTTGTGCCTGTAGATAGGGCGCCAAGGCACCGTGAAGAGCAGGAAGAGCTTTCAGGGCTGGGCCCTTCCTTGTGGGAGAAGGAGCCGGACGTTTGCCTTTTCGGCAGGAGGCTCTGCCACGGCCGAGCGCCATGAGATGTTGCGTCTCTGGGAAAGCACAGATCCCCACTGCTGTTGTGCCTGTAGATAGGGAGCCAAGGCACCGTGAAGAGCAGCAACAGCTTTCAGGGCTGGGCCCTTCCTTGTGGGAGAAGGAGAGGGACGTTTGCCTTTTCGGCAAGAGGCTCTGCCGCGGCCGAGCGCCATGAGATGTTGCGTCTCTGGGAAAGCACAGATCCCCACTGCTGTTGTGCCTGTAGATAGGGCGCCAAGGCACCGTGACAGAGCAGCAAGAGCTTTGAGGGCTGGGCCCTTCCTTGTGGGAGAAGGAGCCGGACGTTTGCCTTTTCGGCAAGAGGCGCTGCCGCGGCCGAGCACCATGAGATGTTGCGTCTCTGGGAAAGCACCGATCCCCACTGCTGTTGTGCCTGTAGGTAGAGCGCCAAGGCACCGTGAAGAGCAGCAAGAGCTATGAGGGCTGGGCCCTTCCTTGTGGGAGAAGGAGCCGGACGTTTGCCTTTTCGGCAAGAGGCTCTGCCGCGGCCGAGCGCCATGAGATGTTGCGTCTCTGGGAAAGCACAGATCCCCAGTGCTGTTGTGCCTGTAGATAGGGCGCCAAGGCACCGTGAAGAGCAGCAAGAGCTTTGAGGGCTGGGCCCTTCCTTGTGGGAGAAGGAGCCGGATGTTTGCCTTTTCGGCAGGAGGCTCTGCCACGGCCGAGCGCCATGAGATGTTGCGTCTCTGGGAAAGCACAGATCCCCACTGCTGTTGTACCTGTAGATAGGGCTCCAAGGCACCGTGAAGAGCAGCAAGAGCTTTCAGGGCTGGCCCTTCCTTGTGGGAGAAGTAGCCGGACGTTTGCCTTTTCGGCAAGAGGCTCTGCCGCGGCCGAGCGCCATGAGATGTTGCGTCTCTGGGAAAGCACAGATCCCCACTGCTGTTGTGCCTGTAGATAGGGCTCCAAGGCACCGTGAAGAGCAGCAAGAGCTTTCAGGGCTGGCCCTTCCTTGTGGGAGAAGTAGCCGGACGTTTGCCTTTTCGGCAAGAGGCTCTGCCGCGGCCGAGCGCCATGAGATGTTGCGTCTCTGGGAAAGCACAGATCCCCAGTGCTGTTGTGCCTGTAGATAGGGCGCCAAGGCACCGTGAAGAGCAGCAAGAGCTTTCAGGGCTGGGCCCTTCCTTGTGGGAGAAGGAGCCGGACGTTTGCCTTTTCGGCAAGAGGCTCTGCCGCGGCCGAGCACCATGAGATGTTGCGTCTCTGGGAAAGCACAGATCCCCACTGCTGTTGTGCCTGTAGATAGGGCGCCAAGGCACCGTGAAGAGCAGCGAGAGCTTTCAGGGCTGGGCCCTTCCTTGTGGGAGAAGTAGCCGGACGTTTGCCTTTTCGGCAAGAGGCTCTGCCGCGGCCGAGCGCCATGAGATGTTGCGTCTCTGGGAAAGCACAGATCCCCAGTGCTGTTGTGCCTGTAGATAGGGCGCCAAGGCACCGTGAAGAGCAGCAAGAGCTTTCAGGGCTGGGCCCTTCCTTGTGGGAGAAGGAGCCGGACGTTTGCCTTTTCGGCAAGAGGCTCTGCCGCGGCCGAGCGCCATGAGATGTTGCGTCTCTGGGAAAGCACAGATCCCCAGTGCTGTTGTGCCTGTAGATAGGGCGCCAAGGCACCGTGAAGAGCAGCAAGAGCTTTGAGGGCTGGGCCCTTCCTTGTGGGAGAAGGAGCCGGACGTTTGCCTTTTCGGCCAGAGGCTCTGCCGCGGCCGAGCGCCATGAGATGTTGCGTCTCTGGGAAAGCACAGATCCCCACTGCTGTTGTGCCTGTAGATAGGGCGCCAAGGCACCGTGAAGAGCAGCAAGAGCTTTGAGGGCTGGGCCCTTCCTTGTGGGAGAAGGAGCCGGACGTTTGCCTTTTCGGCCAGAGGCTCTGCCGCGGCCGAGCGCCATGAGATGTTGCGTCTCTGGGAAAGCACAGATCCCCAGTGCTGTTGTGCCTGTAGATAGGGCGCCAAGGCACCGTGAAGAGCAGCAAGAGCTTTCAGGGCTGGGCCCTTCCTTGTGGGAGAAGGAGCCGGACGTTTGCCTTTTCGGCCAGAGGCTCTGCCGCGGCCGAGCGCCATGAGATGTTGCGTCTCTGGGAAAGCACAGATCCCCACTGCTGTTGTGCCTGTAGATAGGGCGCCAAGGGTAGGTGAAGAGCAGCAAGAGCTTTGAGGGCTGGGCCGTTCCTTGTGGGATAAGGAGCCGGACGTTTGCCTTTTCGGCAAGAGGCTCTGCCGCGGCCGAGCGCCATGAGATGTTGCGTCTCTGGGAAAGCACCGATCCCCACTGCTGTTGTGCCTGTAGATAGGGCGCCAAGGCACCGTGAAGAGCAGCAAGAGCTTTGAGGGCTGGGCCCTTCCTTGTGGGAGAAGGAGCCGGACGTTTGCCTTTTCGGCAGGAGGCTCTGCCGCAGCCGAGCGCCGTGAGATGTTGCGTCTCTGGGAAAGCACAGATCCCCAGTGCTGTTGTGCCTGTAGATAGGGCGCCAAGGCACCGTGAAGAGCGGCAAGAGCTTTGAGGGCTGGGCCCTTCCTTGTGGGAGAAGGAGCCGGACGTTTGCCTTTTCGGCAGGAGGCTCTGCCACGGCCGAGCGCCATGAGATGTTGCGTCTCTGGGAAAGCACAGATCCCCACTGCTGTTGTACCTGTAGATAGGGCTCCAAGGCACCGTGAAGAGCAGCAAGAGCTTTGAGGGCTGGCCCTTCCTTGTGGGAGAAGGAGCCGGACGTTTGCCTTTTCGGCAAGAGGCTCTGCCGCGGCCGAGCGCCATGAGATGTTGCGTCTCTGGGAAAGCACAGATCCCCAGTGCTGTTGTGCCTGTAGATAGGGTGCCAAGGCACCGTGAAGAGCAGCAAGAGCTTTGAGGGCTGGGCCCTTCCTTGTGGGAGAAGGAGCCGGACGTTTGCCTTTTCGGCAAGAGGCTCTGCCGCGGCCGAGCGCCATGAGATGTTGCGTCTCTGGGAAAGCACAGATCCCCACTGCTCTTCTGCCTGTAGATAGGGCGCCAAGGCACCGTGAAGAGCAGCGAGAGCTTTGAGGGCTGGGCCCTTCCTTGTGGGAGAAGGAGCCGGACGTTTGCCTTTTCGGCAAGAGGCTCTGCCGCGGCCGAGCGCCATGAGATGTTGCGTCTCTGGAAAACCACAGATCCCCACTGCTGTTGTGCCTGTAGATAGGGAGCCAAGGCACCGTGAAGAGCAGCAAGAGCTTTCAGGGCTGGGCCCTTCCTTGTGGGAGAAGGAGCCGGACGTTTGCCTTTTCGGCAAGAGGCTCTGCCGCGGCCGAGCGCCATGAGATGTTGCGTCTCTGGGAAAGCACAGATCCCCAGTGCTGTTGTGCCTGTAGATAGGGTGCCAAGGCACCGTGAAGAGCAGCAAGAGCTTTCAGGGCTGGGCCGTTCCTTGTGGGAGAAGGAGCCGGACGTTTGCCTTTTCGGCAAGAGGCTCTGCCGCGGCCGAGCGCCATGAGATGTTGCGTCTCTGGGAAAGCACAGATCCCCACTGCTGTTGTGCCTGTAGATAGGGTGCCAAGGCACCGTGAAGAGCAGCAAGAGCTTTGAGGGCTGGGCCCTTCCTTGTGGGAGAAGGAGCCGGACGTTTGCCTTTTCAGCAAGAGGCTCTGCCGCGGCCGAGCGCCATGAGATGTTGCGTCTCTGGAAAAGCACAGATCCCCACTGCTGTTGTGCCTGTAGATAGGGCGCCAAGGCACCGTGAAGAGCAGCAAGAGCTTTCAGGGCTGGGCCCTTCCTTGTGGGAGAAGGAGCCGGACGTTTGCCTTTTCGGCAAGAGGCGCTGCCGCGGCCGAGCGCCATGAGATGTTGCGTCTCTGGGAAAGCACAGATCCCCAGTGCTGTTGTGCCTGTAGATAGGGAGCCAAGGCACCGTGAAGAGCAGCAAGAGCTTTGAGGGCTGGGCCCTTCCTTGTGGGAGAAGGAGCCGGACGTTTGCCTTTTCGGCAAGAGGCTCTGCCGCGGCCGAGCGCCATGAGATGTTGCGTCTCTGGGAAAGCACAGATCCCCACTGCTGTTGTGCCTGTAGATAGGGCGCCAAGGCACCGTGAAGAGCAGCAAGAGCTTTCAGGGCTGGGCCCTTCCTTGTGGGAGAAGGAGCCGGACGTTTGCCTTTTCGGCAAGAGGCTCTGCCGCGGCCGAGCGCCATGAGATGTTGCGTCTCTGGGAAAGCACAGATCCCCACTGCTCTTCTGCCTGTAGATAGGGCGCCAAGGCACCGTGAAGAGCAGCAAGAGCTTTGAGGGCTGGGCCCTTCCTTGTGGGAGAAGGAGCCGGACGTTTGCCTTCTCGGCAAGAGGCTCAGCCGCGGCCGAGCGCCATGAGATGTTGCGTCTCTGGGAAAGCACAGATCCCCACTGCTGTTGTGCCTGTAGATAGGGCGCCAAGGCACCGTGAAGAGCAGCAAGAGCTTTCAGGGCTGGGCCCTTCCTTGTGGGAGAAGGAGCCGGACGTTTGCCTTTTCGGCAAGAGGCGCTGCCGCGGCCGAGCGCCATGAGATGTTGCATCTCTGGGAAAGCACAGATCCCCAGTGCTGTTGTGCCTGTAGATAGGGCGCCAAGGCACCGTGAAGAGCAGCAAGAGCTTTCAGGGCTGGGCCCTTCCTTGTGGGAGAAGGAGCCGGACGTTTGCCTTTTCGGCAAGAGGCTCTGCCGCGGCCGAGCGCCATGAGATGTTGCGTCTCTGGGAAAGCACAGATCCCCACTGCTGTTGTGCCTGTAGATAGGGCGCCAAGGCACCGTGAAGAGCAGCGAGAGCTTTCAGGGCTGGGCCCTTCCTTGTGGGAGAAGGAGTCGGACGTTTGCCTTTTCGGCAAGAGGCTCTGCCGCGGCCGAGCGCCATGAGATGTTGCGTCTCTGGGAAAGCACAGATCCCCAGTGCTGTTGTGCCTGTAGATAGGGCGCCAAGGCACCGTGAAGAGCAGCAAGAGCTTTCAGGGCTGGGCCCTTCCTTGTGGGAGAAGGAGCCGGACGTTTGCCTTTTCGGCAAGAGGCTCTGCCGCGGCCGAGATCCATGAGATGTTGCGTCTCTGGGAAAGCACAGATCCCCAGTGCTGTTGTGCCTGTAGATAGGGCGCCAAGGCACCGTGAAGAGCAGCAAGAGCTTTCAGGGCTGGGCCCTTCCTTGTGGGAGAAGGAGCCGGACGTTTGCCTTTTCGGCAAGAGGCTCTGCCGCGGCCGAGCGCCATGAGATGTTGCGTCTCTGGGAAAGCACAGATCCCCACTGCTGTTGTGCCTGTAGATAGGGCGCCAAGGCACCGTGAAGAGCAGCAAGAGCTTTCAGGGCTGGGCCCTTCCTTGTGGGAGAAGGAGCCGGACGTTTGCCTTTTCGGCAGGAGGCTCTGCCGCGGCCGAGCGCCATGAGATGTTGCGTCTCTGGGAAAGCACAGTTCCCCAGTGCTGTTGTGCCTGTAGATAGGGCGCCAAGGCACCGTGAAGAGCAGCGAGAGCTTTGAGGGCTGGGCCCTTCCTTGTGGGAGAAGGAGCCGGACGTTTGCCTTTTCGGCCAGAGGCTCTGCCGCGGCCGAGCGCCATGAGATGTTGCATCTCTGGGAAAGCACAGATCCCCAGTGCTGTTGTGCCTGTAGATAGGGCGCCAAGGCACCGTGAAGAGCAGCAAGAGCTTTCAGGGCTGGGCCCTTCCTTGTGGGAGAAGGAGCCGGACGTTTGCCTTTTCGGCAAGATGCGCTGCCGCGGCCGAGCGCCATGAGATGTTGCGTCTCTGGGAATGCACAGATCCCCACTGCTGTTGTGCCTGTAGATAGGGCGCCAAGGGTAGGTGAAGAGCAGCAAGAGCTTTGAGGGCTGGGCCCTTCCTTGTGGGATAAGGAGCCGGACGTTTGCCTTTTCGGCAAGAGGCTCTGCCGCGGCCGAGCGCCATGAGATGTTGCGTCTCTGGGAAAGCACCGATCCCCACTGCTGTTGTGCCTGTAGATAGGGCGCCAAGGCACCGTGAAGAGCAGCAAGAGCTTTGAGGGCTGGGCCCTTCCTTGTGGGAGAAGGAGCCGGACGTTTGCCTTTTCGGCAGGAGGCTCTGCCGCGGCCGAGCGCCGTGAGATGTTGCGTCTCTGGGAAAGCACAGATCCCCACTGCTGCTGTGCCTGTAGATAGGGCGCCAAGGCACCGTGAAGAGCAGCGAGAGCTTTGAGGGCTGGGCCCTTCCTTGTGGGAGAAGGAGCCGGACGTTTGCCTTTTCGGCAAGAGGCTCTGCCGCGGCCGAGCGCCATGAGATGTTGCGTCTCTGGGAAAGCACCGATCCCCAGTGCTGTTGTGCCTGTAGATAGGGCGCCAAGTCACCGTGAAGAGCAGCAAGAGCTTTGAGGGCTGGGCCCTTCCTTGTGGGAGAAGGAGCCGGACGTTTGCCTTTTCGGCAAGAGGCTCTGCCGCGGCCGAGCGCCCTGAGATGTTGCGTCTCTGGGAAAGCACAGATCCCCAGTGCTGTTGTGCCTGTAGATAGGGCGCCAAGGCACCGTGAAGAGCAGCAAGAGCTTTCAGGGCTGGGCCCTTCCTTGTGGGAGAAGGAGCCGGACGTTTGCCTTTTCGGCAAGAGGCTCTGCCGCGGCCGAGATCCATGAGATGTTGCGTCTCTGGGAAAGCACAGATCCCCACTGCTGTTGTGCCTGTAGATAGGGCGCCAAGGCACCGTGAAGAGCAGCAAGAGCTTTGAGGGCTGGGCCCTTCCTTGTGGGAGAAGGAGCCGGACGTTTGCCTTTTCGGCAAGAGGCTCTGCCGCGGCCGAGCGCCATGAGATGTTGCGTCTCTGGGAAAGCACAGATCCCCACTGCTCTTCTGCCTGTAGATAGGGCGCCAAGGCACCGTGAAGAGCAGCGAGAGCTTTGAGGGCTGGGCCCTTCCTTGTGGGAGAAGGAGCCGGACTTTTGCCTTTTCGGCCAGAGGCTCTGCCGCGGCCGAGCGCCATGAGATGTTGCGTCTCTGGGAAAGCACAGATCCCCACTGCTGTTGTGCCTGTAGATAGGGCGCCAAGGCACCGTGAAGAGCAGCGAGAGCTTTGAGGGCTGGGCCCTTCCTTGTGGGAGAAGGAGTCGGACGTTTGCCTTTTCGGCAAGAGGCTCTGCCGCGGCCGAGCGCCATGAGATGTTGCGTCTCTGGGAAAGCACAGATCCCCAGTGCTGTTGTGCCTGTAGATAGGGCGCCAAGGCACCGTGAAGAGCAGCAAGAGCTTTCAGGGCTGGGCCCTTCCTTGTGGGAGAAGGAGCCGGACGTTTGCCTTTTCGGCAAGAGGCTCTGCCGCGGCCGAGATCCATGAGATGTTGCGTCTCTGGGAAAGCACAGATCCCCAGTGCTGTTGTGCCTGTAGGTAGGGCGCCAAGGCACCGTGAAGAGCAGCAAGAGCTTTCAGGGCTGGGCCCTTCCTTGTGGGAGAAGGAGCCGGACGTTTGCCTTTTCGGCAAGAGGCTCTGCCGCGGCCGAGCGCCATGAGATGTTGCGTCTCTGGGAAAGCACAGATCCCCACTGCTGTTGTGCCTGTAGATAGGGCGCCAAGGCACCGTGAAGAGCAGCAAGAGCTTTCAGGGCTGGGCCCTTCCTTGTGGGAGAAGGAGCCGGACGTTTGCCTTTTCGGCAGGAGGCTCTGCCGCGGCCGAGCGCCATGAGATGTTGCGTCTCTGGGAAAGCACAGTTCCCCAGTGCTGTTGTGCCTGTAGATAGGGCGCCAAGGCACCGTGAAGAGCAGCGAGAGCTTTGAGGGCTGGGCCCTTCCTTGTGGGAGAAGGAGCCGGACGTTTGCCTTTTCGGCCAGAGGCTCTGCCGCGGCCGAGCGCCATGAGATGTTGCATCTCTGGGAAAGCACAGATCCCCAGTGCTGTTGTGCCTGTAGATAGGGCGCCAAGGCACCGTGAAGAGCAGCAAGAGCTTTCAGGGCTGGGCCCTTCCTTGTGGGAGAAGGAGCCGGACGTTTGCCTTTTCGGCAAGATGCGCTGCCGCGGCCGAGCGCCATGAGATGTTGCGTCTCTGGGAAAGCACAGATCCCCACTGCTGTTGTGCCTGTAGATAGGGCGCCAAGGGTAGGTGAAGAGCAGCAAGAGCTTTGAGGGCTGGGCCCTTCCTTGTGGGATAAGGAGCCGGACGTTTGCCTTTTCGGCAAGAGGCTCTGCCGCGGCCGAGCGCCATGAGATGTTGCGTCTCTGGGAAAGCACCGATCCCCACTGCTGTTGTGCCTGTAGATAGGGCGCCAAGGCACCGTGAAGAGCAGCAAGAGCTTTGAGGGCTGGGCCCTTCCTTGTGGGAGAAGGAGCCGGACGTTTGCCTTTTCGGCAGGAGGCTCTGCCGCGGCCGAGCGCCGTGAGATGTTGCGTCTCTGGGAAAGCACAGATCCCCACTGCTGCTGTGCCTGTAGATAGGGCGCCAAGGCACCGTGAAGAGCAGCGAGAGCTTTGAGGGCTGGGCCCTTCCTTGTGGGAGAAGGAGCCGGACGTTTGCCTTTTCGGCAAGAGGCTCTGCCGCGGCCGAGCGCCATGAGATGTTGCGTCTCTGGGAAAGCACCGATCCCCAGTGCTGTTGTGCCTGTAGATAGGGCGCCAAGTCACCGTGAAGAGCAGCAAGAGCTTTGAGGGCTGGGCCCTTCCTTGTGGGAGAAGGAGCCGGACGTTTGCCTTTTCGGCAAGAGGCTCTGCCGCGGCCGAGCGCCATGAGATGTTGCGTCTCTGGGAAAGCACAGATCCCCAGTGCTGTTGTGCCTGTAGATAGGGCGCCAAGGCACCGTGAAGAGCAGTGAGAGCTTTCAGGGCTGGGCCCTTCCTTGTGGGAGAAGGAGCCGGACGTTTGCCTTTTCGGCCAGAGGCTCTGCCGCGGCCGAGCGCCATGAGATGTTGCGTCTCTGGGAAAGCACAGATCCCCACTGCTGTTGTGCCTGTAGATAGGGCGCCAAGGCACCGTGAAGAGCAGCAAGAGCTTTGAGGGCTGGGCCCTTCCTTGTGGGAGAAGGAGCCGGACGTTTGCCTTTTCGGCAAGAGGCTCTGCCGCGGCCGAGCGCCATGAGATGTTGCGTCTCTGGGAAAGCACAGATCCCCACTGCTCTTCTGCCTGTAGATAGGGCGCCAAGGCACCGTGAAGAGCAGCGAGAGCTTTGAGGGCTGGGCCCTTCCTTGTGGGAGAAGGAGCCGGACGTTTGCCTTTTCGGCCAGAGGCTCTGCCGCGGCCGAGCGCCATGAGATGTTGCGTCTCTGGGAAAGCACAGATCCCCACTGCTGTTGTGCCTGTAGATAGGGCGCCAAGGCACCGTGAAGAGCAGCAAGAGCTTTCAGGGCTGGGCCCTTCCTTGTGGGAGAAGGAGCCGGACTTTTGCCTTTTCGGCAAGAGGCTCTGCCGCGGCCGAGCGCCATGAGATGTTGCGTCTCTGGGAAAGCACAGATCCCCACTGCTGTTGTGCCTGTAGATAGGGCGCCAAGGGTAGGTGAAGAGCAGCAAGAGCTTTCAGGGCTGGGCCCTTCCTTGTGGGAGAAGGAGCCGGACGTTTGCCTTTTCGGCAAGAGGCTCTGCCGCGGCCGAGCGCCATGAGATGTTGCGTCTCTGGGAAAGCACCGATCCCCACTGCTGTTGTGCCTGTAGATAGGGCGCCAAGGCACCGTGAAGAGCAGCAAGAGCTTTGAGGGCTGGGCCCTTCCTTGTGGGAGAAGGAGCCGGACGTTTGCCTTTTCGGGAGGAGGCTCTGCCGCGGCCGAGCGCCATGAGATGTTGCGTCTCTGGGAAAGCACAGATCCCCAGTGCTGTTGTGCCTGTAGATAGGGCGCCAAGGCACCGTGAAGAGCAGCAAGAGCTTTGAGGGCTGGGCCCTTCCTTGTGGGAGAAGGAGCCGGACGTTTGCCTTTTCGGCCAGAGGCTCTGCCGCGCCCGAGCGCCATGAGATGTTGCGTCTCTGGGAAAGCACAGATCCCCAGTGCTGTTGTGCCTGTAGATAGGGCGCCAAGGGTAGGTGAAGAGCAGCAAGAGCTCTGAGGGCTGGGCCCTTCCTTGTGGGAGAAGGAGCCGGACGTTTGCCTTTTCGGCAAGAGGCTCTGCCGCGGCCGAGCACCATGAGATGTTGCGTCTCTGGGAAAGCACCGATCCCCACTGCTGTTGTGCCTGTAGGTAGAGCGCCAAGGCACCGTGAAGAGCAGCAAGAGCTTTGAGGGCTGGGCCCTTCTTTGTGGGAGAAGGAGCCGGACGTTTGCCTTTTCGGCAGGAGGCTCTGCCGCGGCCGAGCGCCATGAGATGTTGCGTCTCTGGGAAAGCACTGATCCCCACTGCTGTTGTGCCTGTAGATAGGGCGCCAAGGCACCGTGAAGAGCAGCAAGAGCTTTCAGGGCTGGGCCCTTCCTTGTGGGAGAAGGAGCCGGACGTTTGCCTTTTCGGCAGGAGGCTCTGCCACGGCCGAGCGCCATGAGATGTTGCGTCTCTGGGAAAGCACAGATACCCAGTGCTGTTGTGCCTGTAGATAGGGCGCCAAGGCACCGTGAAGAGCAGCAACAGCTTTCAGGGCTGGGCCCTTCCTTGTGGGAGAAGGAGCCGGACGTTTGCCTTTTCGGCAGGAGGATCTGCCACGGCCGAGCGCCATGAGATGTTGCGTCTCTGGGAAAGTACAGATCCCCACTGCTGTTGTACCTGTAGATAGGGCTCCAAGGCACCGTGAAGAGCAGCAAGAGCTTTCAGGGCTGGCCCTTCCTTGTGGGAGAAGGAGCCGGACGTTTGCCTTTTCGGCAAGAGGCTCTGCCGCGGCCGAGCGCCATGAGATGTTGCGTCTCTGGGAAAGCACAGATCCCCAGTGCTGTTGTGCCTGTAGATAGGGTGCCAAGGCACCGTGAAGAGCAGTGAGAGCTTTCAGGGCTGGGCCCTTCCTTGTGGGAGAAGGAGCCGGACGTTTGCCTTTTCGGCCAAAGGCTCTGCCGCGGCCGAGCGCCATGAGATGTTGCGTCTCTGGGAAAGCACAGATCCCCACTGCTGTTGTGCCTGTAGATAGGGCGCCAAGGCACTGTGAAGAGCAGCAAGAGCTTTGAGGGCTGGGCCCTTCCTTGTGGGAGAAGGAGCCGGACGTTTGCCTTTTCGGCAAGAGGCTCTGCCGCGGCCGAGCGCCATGAGATGTTGCGTCTCTGGGAAAGCACAGATCCCCACTGCTCTTCTGCCTGTAGATAGGGCGCCAAGGCACCGTGAAGAGCAGCGAGAGCTTTGAGGGCTGGGCCCTTCCTTGTGGGAGAAGGAGCCGGACGTTTGCCTTTTCGGCCAGAGGCTCTGCCGCGGCCGAGCGCCATGAGATGTTGCGTCTCTGGGAAAGCACAGATCCCCAGTGCTGTTGTGCCTGTAGATAGGGCGCCAAGGCACCGTGAAGAGCAGCAAGAGCTTTGAGGGCTGGGCCCTTCCTTGTGGGAGAAGGAGCCGGATGTTTGCCTTTTCGGCAGGAGGCTCTGCCGCGGCCGAGCGCCATGAGATGTTGCGTCTCTGGGAAAGCACAGATCCCCACTGCTGTTGTGCCTGTAGATAGGGAGCCAAGGCACCGTGAAGAGCAGCAAGAGCTTTGAGGGCTGGGCCCTTCCTTGTGGGAGAAGGAGCCGGACGTTTGCCTTTTCGGCAGGAGGCTCTGCCGCGGCCGAGCGCCATGAGATGTTGCGTCTCTGGGAAAGCACAGATCCCCACTGCTGTTGTGCCTGTAGATAGGGCGCCAAGGCACCGTGAAGAGCAGCAAGAGCTTTCAGGGCTGGGCCCTTCCTTGTGGGAGAAGGAGCCGGACGTTTGCCTTTTCGGCAAGAGGCTCTGCCGCGGCCGAGCGCCATGAGATGTTGCGTCTCTGGGAAAGCACAGATCCCCAGTGCTGTTGTGCCTGTAGATAGGGCGCCAAGGGTAGGTGAAGAGCATCAAGAGCTTTCAGGGCTGGGCCCTTCCTTGTGGGAGAAGGAGCCGGACGTTTGCCTTTTCGGCAAGAGGCTCTGCCGCGGCTCAGTGCCATGAGATGTTGCGTCTCTGGGAAAGCACAGATCCCCAGTGCTGTTGTGCCTGTAGATAGGGCGCCAAGGCACCGTGACAGAGCAGCAAGAGCTTTGAGGGCTGGGCCCTTCCTTGTGGGAGAAGGAGCCGGACGTTTGCCTTTTCGGCAAGAGGCTCTGCCGCGGCCGAGCGCCATGAGATGTTGCGTCTCTGGGAAAGCACCGATCCCCACTGCTGTTGTGCCTGTAGGTAGAGCGCCAAGGCACCGTGAAGAGCAGCAAGAGCTTTGAGGGCTGGGCCCTTCTTTGTGGGAGAAGGAGCCGGACGTTTGCCTTTTCGGCAGGAGGCTCTGCCGCGGCCGAGCGCCATGAGATGTTGCGTCTCTGGGAAAGCACTGATCCCCAGTGCTGTTGTGCCTGTAGATAGGGCGCCAAGGCACCGTGAAGAGCAGCAAGAGCTTTCAGGGCTGGGCCCTTCCTTGTGGGAGAAGGAGCCGGACTTTTGCCTTTTCGGCAGGAGGCTCTGCCACGGCCGAGCGCCATGAGATGTTGCGTCTCTGGGAAAGCACAGATACCCAGTGCTGTTGTGCCTGTAGATAGGGCGCCAAGGCACCGTGAAGAGCAGGAAGAGCTTTCAGGGCTGGGCCCTTCCTTGTGGGAGAAGGAGCCGGACGTTTGCCTTTTCGGCAGGAGGCTCTGCCACGGCCGAGCGCCATGAGATGTTGCGTCTCTGGGAAAGCACAGATCCCCACTGCTGTTGTGCCTGTAGATAGGGAGCCAAGGCACCGTGAAGAGCAGCAACAGCTTTCAGGGCTGGGCCCTTCCTTGTGGGAGAAGGAGAGGGACGTTTGCCTTTTCGGCAAGAGGCTCTGCCGCGGCCGAGCGCCATGAGATGTTGCGTCTCTGGGAAAGCACAGATCCCCACTGCTGTTGTGCCTGTAGATAGGGCGCCAAGGCACCGTGACAGAGCAGCAAGAGCTTTCAGGGCTGGGCCCTTCCTTGTGGGAGAAGGAGCCGGACGTTTGCCTTTTCGGCAAGAGGCGCTGCCGCGGCCGAGCACCATGAGATGTTGCGTCTCTGGGAAAGCACCGATCCCCACTGCTGTTGTGCCTGTAGGTAGAGCGCCAAGGCACCGTGAAGAGCAGCAAGAGCTATGAGGGCTGGGCCCTTCCTTGTGGGAGAAGGAGCCGGACGTTTGCCTTTTCGGCAAGAGGCTCTGCCGCGGCCGAGCGCCATGAGATGTTGCGTCTCTGGGAAAGCACAGATCCCCAGTGCTGTTGTGCCTGTAGATAGGGCGCCAATGCACCGTGAAGAGCAGCAAGAGCTTTGAGGGCTGGGCCCTTCCTTGTGGGAGAAGGAGCCGGATGTTTGCCTTTTCGGCAGGAGGCTCTGCCACGGCCGAGCGCCATGAGATGTTGCGTCTCTGGGAAAGCACAGATCCCCACTGCTGTTGTACCTGTAGATAGGGCTCCAAGGCACCGTGAAGAGCAGCAAGAGCTTTCAGGGCTGGCCCTTCCTTGTGGGAGAAGTAGCCGGACGTTTGCCTTTTCGGCAAGAGGCTCTGCCGCGGCCGAGCGCCATGAGATGTTGCGTCTCTGGGAAAGCACAGATCCCCACTGCTGTTGTGCCTGTAGATAGGGCTCCAAGGCACCGTGAAGAGCAGCAAGAGCTTTCAGGGCTGGCCCTTCCTTGTGGGAGAAGTAGCCGGACGTTTGCCTTTTCGGCAAGAGGCTCTGCCGCGGCCGAGCGCCATGAGATGTTGCGTCTCTGGGAAAGCACAGATCCCCAGTGCTGTTGTGCCTGTAGATAGGGCGCCAAGGCACCGTGAAGAGCAGCAAGAGCTTTCAGGGCTGGGCCCTTCCTTGTGGGAGAAGGAGCCGGACGTTTGCCTTTTCGGCCAGAGGCTCTGCCGCGGCCGAGCGCCATGAGATGTTGCGTCTCTGGGAAAGCACAGATCCCCAGTGCTGTTGTGCCTGTAGATAGGGCGCCAAGGCACCGTGAAGAGCAGCGAGAGCTTTCAGGGCTGGGCCCTTCCTTGTGGGAGAAGGAGCCGGACGTTTGCCTTTTCGGCCAGAGGCTCTGCCGCGGCCGAGCGCCATGAGATGTTGCGTCTCTGGGAAAGCACAGATCCCCACTGCTGTTGTGCCTGTAGATAGGGCGCCAAGGGTAGGTGAAGAGCAGCAAGAGCTTTGAGGGCTGGGCCGTTCCTTGTGGGATAAGGAGCCGGACTTTTGCCTTTTCGGCAAGAGGCTCTGCCGCGGCCGAGCGCCATGAGATGTTGCGTCTCTGGGAAAGCACCGATCCCCACTGCTGTTGTGCCTGTAGATAGGGCGCCAAGGCACCGTGAAGAGCAGCAAGAGCTTTGAGGGCTGGGCCCTTCCTTGTGGGAGAAGGAGCCGGACGTTTGCCTTTTCGGCAGGAGGCTCTGCCGCAGCCGAGCGCCGTGAGATGTTGCGTCTCTGGGAAAGCACAGATCCCCAGTGCTGTTGTGCCTGTAGATAGGGCGCCAAGGCACCGTGAAGAGCGGCAAGAGCTTTGAGGGCTGGGCCCTTCCTTGTGGGAGAAGGAGCCGGACGTTTGCCTTTTCGGCAGGAGGCTCTGCCACGGCCGAGCGCCATGAGATGTTGCGTCTCTGGGAAAGCACAGATCCCCACTGCTGTTGTACCTGTAGATAGGGCTCCAAGGCACCGTGAAGAGCAGCAAGAGCTTTGAGGGCTGGCCCTTCCTTGTGGGAGAAGGAGCCGGACGTTTGCCTTTTCGGCAAGAGGCTCTGCCGCGGCCGAGCGCCATGAGATGTTGCGTCTCTGGGAAAGCACAGATCCCCAGTGCTGTTGTGCCTGTAGATAGGGCGCCAAGGCACCGTGAAGAGCAGCAAGAGCTTTGAGGGCTGGGCCCTTCCTTGTGGGAGAAGGAGCCGGACGTTTGCCTTTTCGGCAAGAGGCTCTGCCGCGGCCGAGCGCCATGAGATGTTGCGTCTCTGGGAAAGCACAGATCCCCACTGCTCTTCTGCCTGTAGATAGGGCGCCAAGGCACCGTGAAGAGCAGCGAGAGCTTTCAGGGCTGGGCCCTTCCTTGTGGGAGAAGGAGCCGGACGTTTGCCTTTTCGGCAAGAGGCTCTGCCACGGCCGAGCACCATGAGATGTTGCGTCTCTGGGAAAGCACAGATCCCCACTGCTGTTGTGCCTGTAGATAGGGCGCCAAGGCACCGTGAAGAGCAGCGAGAGCTTTCAGGGCTGGGCCCTTCCTTGTGGGAGAAGTAGCCGGACGTTTGCCTTTTCGGCAAGAGGCTCTGCCGCGGCCGAGCGCCATGAGATGTTGCGTCTCTGGGAAAGCACCGATCCCCAGTGCTGTTGTGCCTGTAGATAGGGCGCCAAGGCACCGTGAAGAGCAGCAAGAGCTTTCAGGGCTGGGCCCTTCCTTGTGGGAGAAGGAGCCGGACGTTTGCCTTTTCGGCAAGAGGCTCTGCCGCGGCCGAGCGCCATGAGATGTTGCGTCTCTGGGAAAGCACAGATCCCCAGTGCTGTTGTGCCTGTAGATAGGGCGCCAAGGCACCGTGAAGAGCAGCAAGAGCTTTGAGGGCTGGGCCCTTCCTTGTGGGAGAAGGAGCCGGACGTTTGCCTTTTCGGCAAGAGGCTCTGCCGCGGCCGAGCCCCATGAGATGTTGCGTCTCTGGGAAAGCACAGATCCCCAGTGCTGTTGTGCCTGTAGATAGGGCGCCAAGGCACCGTGAAGAGCAGCGAGAGCTTTCAGGGCTGGGCCCTTCCTTGTGGGAGAAGGAGCCGGACGTTTGCCTTTTCGGCAAGAGGCTCTGCCGCGGCCGAGCGCCATGAGATGTTGCGTCTCTGGGAAAGCACAGATCCCCACTGCTGTTGTGCCTGTAGATAGGGCGCCAAGGGTAGGTGAAGAGCAGCAAGAGCTTTGAGGGCTGGGCCGTTCCTTGTGGGATAAGGAGCCGGACGTTTGCCTTTTCGGCAAGAGGCTCTGCCGCGGCCGAGCGCCATGAGATGTTGCGTCTCTGGGAAAGCACCGATCCCCACTGCTGTTGTGCCTGTAGATAGGGCGCCAAGGCACCGTGAAGAGCAGCAAGAGCTTTGAGGGCTGGGCCCTTCCTTGTGGGAGAAGGAGCCGGACGTTTGCCTTTTCGGCAGGAGGCTCTGCCGCAGCCGAGCGCCGTGAGATGTTGCGTCTCTGGGAAAGCACAGATCCCCAGTGCTGTTGTGCCTGTAGATAGGGCGCCAAGGCACCGTGAAGAGCGGCAAGAGCTTTGAGGGCTGGGCCCTTCCTTGTGGGAGAAGGAGCCGGACGTTTGCCTTTTCGGCAGGAGGCTCTGCCACGGCCGAGCGCCATGAGATGTTGCGTCTCTGGGAAAGCACAGATCCCCACTGCTGTTGTACCTGTAGATAGGGCTCCAAGGCACCGTGAAGAGCAGCAAGAGCTTTGAGGGCTGGCCCTTCCTTGTGGGAGAAGGAGCAGGACGTTTGCCTTTTCGGCAAGAGGCTCTGCCGCGGCCGAGCGCCATGAGATGTTGCGTCTCTGGGAAAGCACCGATCCCCACTGCTGTTGTGCCTGTAGATAGGGCGCCAAGGCACCGTGAAGAGCAGCAAGAGCTTTGAGGGCTGGGCCCTTCCTTGTGGGAGAAGGAGCCGGACGTTTGCCTTTTCGGCAAGAGGCTCTGCCGCGGCCGAGCGCCATGAGATTTTGCGTCTCTGGGAAAGCACAGATCCCCACTGCTCTTCTGCCTGTAGATAGGGCGCCAAGGCACCGTGAAGAGCAGCGAGAGCTTTCAGGGCTGGGCCCTTCCTTGTGGGAGAAGGAGCCGGACGTTTGCCTTTTCGGCCAGAGGCTCTGCCGCAGCCGAGCGCCATGAGATGTTGCGTCTGTGGGAAAGCAGAGATTCCCACTGCTGTTGTGCCTGTAGATAGGGCGCCAAGGCACCGTGAAGAGCAGCAAGAGCTTTCAGGGCTGGGCCCTTCCTTGTGGGAGAAGGAGCCGGACGTTTGCCTTTTCGGCAAGATGCGCTGCCGCGGCCGAGCGCCATGAGATGTTGCGTCTCTGGGAAAGCACAGATCCCCAGTGCTGTTGTGCCTGTAGATAGGGCGCCAAGGCACCGTGAAGAGCAGCAAGAGCTTTCAGGGCTGGGCCCTTCCTTGTGGGAGAAGGAGCCGGACGTTTGCCTTCTTGGCAAGAGGCTCAGCCGCGGCCGAGCGCCATGAGATGTTGCGTCTCTGGGAAAGCACAGATCCCCAGTGCTGTTGTGCCTGTAGATAGGGCGCCAAGGCACCGTGAAGAGCAGCAAGAGCTTTCAGGGCTGGGCCCTTCCTTGTGGGAGAAGGAGCCGGACGTTTGCCTTTTCGGCAAGAGGCTCTGCCGCGGCCGAGCGCCATGAGATGTTGCGTCTCTGGGAAAGCACAGATCCCCACTGCTGTTGTGCCTGTAGATAGGGCGCCAAGGGTAGGTGAAGAGCAGCAAGAGCTTTGAGGGCTGGGCCGTTCCTTGTGGGATAAGGAGCCGGACGTTTGCCTTTTCGGCAAGAGGCTCTGCCGCGGCCGAGCGCCATGAGATGTTGCGTCTCTGGGAAAGCACCGATCCCCACTGCTGTTGTGCCTGTAGATAGGGCGCCAAGGCACCGTGAAGAGCAGCAAGAGCTTTGAGGGCTGGGCCCTTCCTTGTGGGAGAAGGAGCCGGACGTTTGCCTTTTCGGCAGGAGGCTCTGCCGCAGCCGAGCGCCGTGAGATGTTGCGTCTCTGGGAAAGCACAGATCCCCAGTGCTGTTGTGCCTGTAGATAGGGAGCCAAGGCACCGTGAAGAGCGGCAAGAGCTTTGAGGGCTGGGCCCTTCCTTGTGGGAGAAGGAGCCGGACGTTTGCCTTTTCGGCAGGAGGCTCTGCCACGGCCGAGCGCCATGAGATGTTGCGTCTCTGGGAAAGCACAGATCCCCACTGCTGTTGTACCTGTAGATAGGGCTCCAAGGCACCGTGAAGAGCAGCAAGAGCTTTGAGGGCTGGCCCTTCCTTGTGGGAGAAGGAGCAGGACGTTTGCCTTTTCGGCAAGAGGCTCTGCCGCGGCCGAGCGCCATGAGATGTTGCGTCTCTGGGAAAGCACAGATCCCCAGTGCTGTTGTGCCTGTAGATAGGGCGCCAAGGCACCGTGAAGAGCAGCAAGAGCTTTGAGGGCTGGGCCCTTCCTTGTGGGAGAAGGAGCCGGACGTTTGCCTTTTCGGCAAGAGGCTCTGCCGCGGCCGAGCGCCATGAGATGTTGCGTCTCTGGGAAAGCACAGATCCCCACTGCTCTTCTGCCTGTAGATAGGGCGCCAAGGCACCGTGAAGAGCAGCGAGAGCTTTGAGGGCTGGGCCCTTCCTTGTGGGAGAAGGAGCCGGACGTTTGCCTTTTCGGCCAGAGGCTCTGCCGCAGCCGAGCGCCATGAGATGTTGCGTCTGTGGGAAAGCAGAGATTCCCACTGCTGTTGTGCCTGTAGATAGGGCGCCAAGGCACCGTGAAGAGCAGCAAGAGCTTTGAGGGCTGGGCCCTTCCTTGTGGGAGAAGGAGCCGGACGTTTGCCTTTTCGGCAAGATGCGCTGCCGCGGCCGAGCGCCATGAGATGTTGCGTCTCTGGGAAAGCACAGATCCCCAGTGCTGTTGTGCCTGTAGATAGGGCGCCAAGGCACCGTGAAGAGCAGCAAGAGCTTTCAGGGCTGGGCCCTTCCTTGTGGGAGAAGGAGCCGGACGTTTGCCTTTTCGGCAAGAGGCTCTGCCGCGGCCGAGCGCCATGAGATGTTGCGTCTCTGGGAAAGCACAGATCCCCACTGCTCTTGTGGCTGTAGATAGGGCGCCAAGGCACCGTGAAGAGCAGCAAGAGCTTTCAGGGCTGGGCCCTTCCTTGTGGGAGAAGGAGCCGGACGTTTGCCTTCTCGGCAAGAGGCTCAGCCGCGGCCGAGCGCCATGAGATGTTGCGTCTCTGGGAAAGCACAGATCCCCAGTGCTGTTGTGCCTGTAGATAGGGCGCCAAGGCACCGTGAAGAGCAGCAAGAGCTTTCAGGGCTGGGCCCTTCCTTGTGGGAGAAGGAGCCGGACGTTTGCCTTTTCGGCAAGAGGCTCTGCCGCGGCCGAGCGCCATGAGATGTTGCGTCTCTGGGAAAGCACAGATCCCCAGTGCTGTTGTGCCTGTAGATAGGGCGCCAAGGCACCGTGAAGAGCAGCAAGAGCTTTCAGGGCTGGGCCCTTCCTTGTGGGAGAAGGAGCCGGACGTTTGCCTTTTCGGCAAGAGGCTCTGCCGCGGCCGAGCGCCATGAGATGTTGCGTCTCTGGGAAAGCACAGATCCCCACTGCTGTTGTGCCTGTAGATAGGGCGCCAAGGCACCGTGAAGAGCAGCGAGAGCTTTCAGGGCTGGGCCCTTCCTTGTGGGAGAAGGAGTCGGACGTTTGCCTTTTCGGCAAGAGGCTCTGCCGCGGCCGAGCGCCATGAGATGTTGCGTCTCTGGGAAAGCACAGATCCCCAGTGCTGTTGTGCCTGTAGATAGGGCGCCAAGGCACCGTGAAGAGCAGCAAGAGCTTTCAGGGCTGGGCCCTTCCTTGTGGGAGAAGGAGCCGGACGTTTGCCTTTTCGGCAAGAGGCTCTGCCGCGGCCGAGATCCATGAGATGTTGCGTCTCTGGGAAAGCACAGATCCCCAGTGCTGTTGTGCCTGTAGATAGGGCGCCAAGGCACCGTGAAGAGCAGCAAGAGCTTTCAGGGCTGGGCCCTTCCTTGTGGGAGAAGGAGCCGGACGTTTGCCTTTTCGGCAAGAGGCTCTGCCGCGGCCGAGCGCCATGAGATGTTGCGTCTCTGGGAAAGCACAGATCCCCACTGCTGTTGTGCCTGTAGATAGGGCGCCAAGGCACCGTGAAGAGCAGCAAGAGCTTTGAGGGCTGGGCCCTTCCTTGTGGGAGAAGGAGCCGGACGTTTGCCTTTTCGGCAAGAGGCTCTGCCGCGGCCGAGCGCCATGAGATGTTGCGTCTCTGGGAAAGCACAGATCCCCAGTGCTGTTGTGCCTGTAGATAGGGCGCCAAGGCACCGTGAAGAGCAGCGAGAGCTTTGAGGGCTGGGCCCTTCCTTGTGGGAGAAGGAGCCGGACGTTTGCCTTTTCGGCCAGAGGCTCTGCCGCGGCCGAGCGCCATGAGATGTTGCATCTCTGGGAAAGCACAGATCCCCAGTGCTGTTGTGCCTGTAGATAGGGCGCCAAGGCACCGTGAAGAGCAGCAAGAGCTTTCAGGGCTGGGCCCTTCCTTGTGGGAGAAGGAGCCGGACGTTTGCCTTTTCGGCAAGATGCGCTGCCGCGGCCGAGCGCCATGAGATGTTGCGTCTCTGGGAAAGCACAGATCCCCACTGCTGTTGTGCCTGTAGATAGGGCGCCAAGGGTAGGTGAAGAGCAGCAAGAGCTTTGAGGGCTGGGCCCTTCCTTGTGGGAGAAGGAGCCGGACGTTTGCCTTTTCGGCAAGAGGCTCTGCGGCGGGCCGAGCGCCATGAGATGTTGCGTCTCTGGGAAAGCACCGATCCCCACTGCTGTTGTGCCTGTAGATAGGGCGCCAAGGCACCGTGAAGGACAGCAAGAGCTTTGAGGTCTGGGCCCTTCCTTGTGGGAGAAGGAGCCGGACGTTTGCCTTTTCGGCAGGAGGCTCTGCCGCAGCCGAGCGCCGTGAGATGTTGCGTCTCTGGGAAAGCACAGATCCCCAGTGCTGTTGTGCCTGTAGATAGGGCGCCAAGGCACCGTGAAGAGCAGCGAGAGCTTTGAGGGCTGGGCCCTTCCTTGTGGGAGAAGGAGCCGGACGTTTGCCTTTTCGGCAAGAGGCTCTGCCGCGGCCGAGCGCCATGAGATGTTGCGTCTCTGGGAAAGCACCGATCCCCAGTGCTGTTGTGCCTGTAGATAGGGCGCCAAGTCACCGTGAAGAGCAGCAAGAGCTTTGAGGGCTGGGCCCTTCCTTGTGGGAGAAGGAGCCGGACGTTTGCCTTTTCGGCAAGAGGCTCTGCCGCGGCCGAGCGCCATGAGATGTTGCGTCTCTGGGAAAGCACAGATCCCCAGTGCTGTTGTGCCTGTAGATAGGGCGCCAAGGCACCGTGAAGAGCAGCAAGAGCTTTGAGGGCTGGGCCCTTCCTTGTGGGAGAAGGAGCCGGACGTTTGCCTTTTCGGCAGGAGGCTCTGCCACGGCCGAGCGCCTTGAGATGTTGCGTCTCTGGGAAAGCACAGATCCCCAGTGCTGTTGTGCCTGTAGATAGGGCGCCAAGGCACCGTGAAGAGCAGTGAGAGCTTTCAGGGCTGGGCCCTTCCTTGTGGGAGAAGGAGCCGGACGTTTGCCTTTTCGGCCAGAGGCTCTGCCGCGGCCGAGCGCCATGAGATGTTGCGTCTCTGGGAAAGCACAGATCCCCACTGCTGTTGTGCCTGTAGATAGGGCGCCAAGGCACCGTGAAGAGCAGCAAGAGCTTTGAGGGCTGGGCCCTTCCTTGTGGGAGAAGGAGCCGGACGTTTGCCTTTTCGGCAAGAGGCTCTGCCGCGGCCGAGCGCCATGAGATGTTGCGTCTCTGGGAAAGCACAGATCCCCACTGCTCTTCTGCCTGTAGATAGGGCGCCAAGGCACCGTGAAGAGCAGCGAGAGCTTTGAGGGCTGGGCCCTTCTTTGTGGGAGAAGGAGCCGGACGTTTGCCTTTTCGGCAAGAGGCTCTGCCGCGGCCGAGCGCCATGAGATGTTGCGTCTCTGGGAAAGCACAGATCCCCAGTGCTGTTGTGCCTGTAGATAGGGCGCCAAGGCACCGTGAAGAGCAGCAAGAGCTTTCAGGGCTGGGCCCTTCCTTGTGGGAGAAGGAGCCGGACTTTTGCCTTTTCGGCAAGATGCGCTGCCGCGGCCGAGCGCCATGAGATGTTGCGTCTCTGGGAAAGCACAGATCCCCACTGCTGTTGTGCCTGTAGATAGGGCGCCAAGGGTAGGTGAAGAGCAGCAAGAGCTTTCAGGGCTGGGCCCTTCCTTGTGGGAGAAGGAGCCGGACGTTTGCCTTTTCGGCCAGAGGCTCTGCCGCGGGCCGAGCGCCATGAGATGTTGCGTCTCTGGGAAAGCACAGATCCCCAGTGCTGTTGTGCCTGTAGATAGGGCGCCAAGGGTAGGTGAAGAGCAGCAAGAGCTCTGAGGGCTGGGCCCTTCCTTGTGGGAGAAGGAGCCGGACGTTTGCCTTTTCGGCAAGAGGCTCTGCCGCGGCCGAGCACCATGAGATGTTGCGTCTCTGGGAAAGCACCGATCCCCACTGCTGTTGTGCCTGTAGGTAGAGCGCCAAGGCACCGTGAAGAGCAGCAAGAGCTTTGAGGGCTGGGCCCTTCCTTGTGGGAGAAGGAGCCGGACGTTTGCCTTTTCGGCAGGAGGCTCTGCCGCGGCCGAGCGCCATGAGATGTTGCGTCTCTGGGAAAGCACTGATCCCCACTGCTGTTGTGCCTGTAGATAGGGCGCCAAGGCACCGTGAAGAGCAGCAAGAGCTTTCAGGGCTGGGCCCTTCCTTGTGGGAGAAGGAGCCGGACGTTTGCCTTTTCGGCAGGAGGCTCTGCCACGGCCGAGCGCCATGAGATGTTGCGTCTCTGGGAAAGCACAGATACCCAGTGCTGTTGTGCCTGTAGATAGGGCGCCAAGGCACCGTGAAGAGCAGGAAGAGCTTTCAGGGCTGGGCCCTTCCTTGTGGGAGAAGGAGCCGGACGTTTGCCTTTTCGGCAGGAGGCTCTGCCACGGCCGAGCGCCATGAGATGTTGCGTCTCTGGGAAAGCACAGATCCCCACTGCTGTTGTACCTGTAGATAGGGCTCCAAGGCACCGTGAAGAGCAGCAAGAGCTTTCAGGGCTGGCCCTTCCTTGTGGGAGAAGGAGCCGGACGTTTGCCTTTTCGGCAAGAGGCTCTGCCGCGGCCGAGCGCCATGAGATGTTGCGTCTCTGGGAAAGCACAGATCCCCACTGCTGTTGTGCCTGTAGATAGGGAGCCAAGGCACCGTGAAGAGCAGCAACAGCTTTCAGGGCTGGGCCCTTCCTTGTGGGAGAAGGAGAGGGGACGTTTGCCTTTTCGGCAAGAGGCTCTGCCGCGGCCGAGCGCCATGAGATGTTGCGTCTCTGGGAAAGCACAGATCCCCCACTGCTGTTGTGCCTGTAGATAGGGCGCCAAGGCACCGTGAAGAGCAGCAAGAGCTTTGAGGGCTGGGCCCTTCCTTGTGGGAGAAGGAGCCGGATGTTTGCCTTTTCGGCAGGAGGCTCTGCCACGGGCCGAGCGCCATGAGATGTTGCGTCTCTGGGAAAGCACAGATCCCCACTGCTGTTGTACCTGTAGGTAGGGCTCCAAGGCACCGTGAAGAGCAGCAAGAGCTTTCAGGGCTGGCCCTTCCTTGTGGGAGAAGTAGCGGACGTTTGCCTTTTCGGCAAGAGGCTCTGCCGCGGGCCGAGCGCCATGAGATGTTGCGTCTCTGGGAAAGCACAGATCCCCACTGCTGTTGTGCCTGTAGATAGGGCTCCAAGGCACCGTGAAGAGCAGCAAGAGCTTTCAGGGCTGGCCCTTCCTTGTGGGAGAAGTAGCCGGACGTTTGCCTTTTCGGCAAGAGGCTCTGCCGCCGGTCCGAGCGCCATGAGATGTTGCGTCTCTGGGAAAGCACAGATCCCCACTGCTGTTGTGCCTGTAGATAGGGCGCCAAGGCACCGTGAAGAGCAGCGAGAGCTTTCAGGGCTGGGCCCTTCCTTGTGGGAGAAGTAGCCGGACGTTTGCCTTTTCGGCAAGAGGCTCTGCCGCGGCCGAGCGCCATGAGATGTTGCGTCTCTGGGAAAGCACAGATCCCCAGTGCTGTTGTGCCTGTAGATAGGGCGCCAAGGCACCGTGAAGAGCAGCAAGAGCTTTCAGGGCTGGGCCCCTTCCTTGTGGGAGAAGGAGCCGGACGTTTGCCTTTTCGGCAAGAGGCTCTGCCGCGGCCGAGCGCCATGAGATGTTGCGTCTCTGGGAAAGCACAGATCCCCAGTGCTGTTGTGCCTGTAGATAGGGCGCCAAGGCACCGTGAAGAGCAGCGAGAGCTTTGAGGGCTGGGCCCTTCCTTGTGGGAGAAGGAGCCGGACGTTTGCCTTTTCGGCCAGAGGCTCTGCCGCGGCCGAGCGCCATGAGATGTTGCGTCTCTGGGAAAGCACAGATCCCCACTGCTGTTGTGCCTGTAGATAGGGCGCCAAAGGCACCGTGAAGAGCAGCAAGAGCTTTGAGGGCTGGGCCCTTCCTTGTGGGGAGAAGGAGCCGGACGTTTGCCTTTTCGGCAAGAGGCTCTGCCGCGGGCCGAGCGCCATGAGATGTTGCGTCTCTGGGAAAGCACAGATCCCCAGTGCTGTTGTGCCTGTAGATAGGGCGCCAAGGCACCGTGAAGAGCAGCGAGAGCTTTCAGGGCTGGGCCCTTCCTTGTGGGAGAAGGAGCCGGACGTTTGCCTTTTCGGCAAGAGGCTCTGCCGCGGCCGAGGCAGCCATGAGATGTTGCGTCTCTGGGAAAGCACAGATCCCCACTGCTGTTGTGCCTGTAGATAGGGCGCCAAGGGTAGGTGAAGAGCAGCAAGAGCTTTGAGGGCTGGGCCGTTCCTTGTGGGATAAGGAGCCGGACGTTTGCCTTTTCGGCAAGAGGCTCTGCCCGCGGCCGAGCGCCATGAGATGTTGCGTCTCTGGGAAAGCACCGATCCCCACTGCTGTTGTGCCTGTAGATAGGGCGCCAAGGCACCGTGAAGAGCAGCAAGAGCTTTGAGGGCTGGGCCCTTCCTTGTGGGAGAAGGAGCCGGACGTTTGCCTTTTCGGGCAGGAGGCTCTGCCGCAGCCGAGCGCCGTGCGATGTTGCGTCTCTGGGAAAGCACAGATCCCCAGTGCTGTTGTGCCTGTAGATAGGGCGCCAAGGCACCGTGAAGAGCGGCAAGAGCTTTGAGGGCTGGGGCCCTTCCTTGTGGGAGAAGGGAGCCGGACGTTTGCCTTTTCAGCAGGAGGCTCTGCCACGGCCGTCGAGCGCCATGAGATGTTGCGGTCTCTGGGAAAGCACAGATCCCCACTGCTGTTGTACCTGTAGATAGGGCTCCAAGGCACCGTGAAGAGCAGCAAGAGCTTTGAGGGCTGGCCCTCTTCCTTGTGGGAGAAGGAGCCGGACGTTTGCCTTTTCGGCAAGAGGCTCTGCCGCGGCCCGAGCGCCATGAGATGTTGCGTCTCTGGGAAAGCAGAGATCCCCAGTGCTGTTGTGCCTGTAGATAGGGCGCCAAGGCACCGTGAAGAGCAGCAAGAGCTTTGAGGGCTGGGCCCTTCCTTGTGGGAGAAGGAGCCGGACGTTTGCCTTTTCGGCAAGAGGCTCTGCCGCGGCCGAGCGCCATGAGATGTTGCGTCTCTGGGAAAGCACAGATCCCCAGTGCTGTTGTGCCTGTAGATAGGGCGCCAAGGCACCGTGAAGAGCAGCGAGAGCTTTCAGGGCTGGGCCCTTCCTTGTGGGAGAAGGAGCCGGACGTTTGCCTTTTCGGCAAGAGGCTCTGCCGCGGCCGAGCGCCATGAGATGTTGCGTCTCTGGGAAAGCACAGATCCCCACTGCTGTTGTGCCTGTAGATAGGGCGCCAAGGGTAGGTGAAGAGCAGCAAGAGCTTTGAGGGGCTGGGCCGTTCCTTGTGGGATAAGGAGCCGGACGTTTGCCTTTTCGGCAAGAGGCTCTGCCGCGGCCGAGCGCCATGAGATGTTGCGTCTCTGGGAAAGCACCGATCCCCACTGCTGTTGTGCCTGTAGATAGGGCGCCAAGGCACCGTGAAGAGCAGCAAGAGCTTTGAGGGCTGGGCCCTTCCTTGTGGGAGAAGGAGCCGGACGTTTGCCTTTTCGGCAGGAGGCTCTGCCGCAGCCGAGCGCCGTGAGATGTTGCGTCTCTGGGAAAGCACAGATCCCCAGTGCTGTTGTGCCTGTAGATAGGGCGCCAAGGCACCGTGAAGAGCGGCAAGAGCTTTGAGGGCTGGGCCCTTCCTTGTGGGAGAAGGAGCCGGACGTTTGCCTTTTCGGCAGGAGGGCTCTGCCGACGGCCCGAGCGCCATGAGATGTTGCGTCTCTGGGAAAGCACAGATCCCCACTGCTGTTGTACCTGTAGATAGGGCTCCAAGGCACCGTGAAGAGCAGCAAGAGCTTTCAGGGCTGGCCCTTCCTTGTGGGAGAAGGAGCCGGACGTTTGCCTTTTCGGCAAGAGGCTCTGCCGCGGCCTCGAGCGCCATGAGATGTTGCGTCTCTGGGAAAGCACAGATCCCCACTGCTGTTGTGCCTGTAGATAGGGAGCCAAGGCACCGTGAAGAGCAGCAACAGCTTTCAGGGCTGGGCCCTTCCTTGTGGGGAGAAGGAGAGGGACGTTTGCCTTTTCGGCAAGAGGCTCTGCCGCGGCCGAGCGCCATGAGATGTTGCGTCTCTGGGAAAGCACAGATCCCCACTGCTGTTGTGCCTGTAGATAGGGCGCCAAGGCACCGTGAAGAGCAGCAAGAGCTTTGAGGGCTGGGCCCTTCCTTGTGGGAGAAGGAGCCGGATGTTTGCCTTTTCGGCAGGAGGCTCTGCCACGGCCGAGCGCCATGAGATGTTGCGTCTCTGGGAAAGCACAGATCCCCACTGCTGTTGTACCTGTAGGTAGGGCTCCAAGGCACCGTGAAGAGCAGCAAGAGCTTTCAGGGCTGGCCCTTCCTTGTGGGAGAAGTAGCCCGGACGTTTGCCTTTTCGGCAAGAGGCTCTGCCGCGGCCGAGCGCCATGAGATGTTGCGTCTCTGGGGAAAGCAACAGATCCCCACTGCTGTTGTGCCTGTAGATAGGGCTCCAAGGCACCGTGAAGAGCAGCAAGAGCTTTCAGGGCTGGCCCTTCCTTGTGGGAGAAGTAGCCGGACGTTTGCCTTTTCGGCAAGAGGCTCTGCCGCGGCTGTCCGAGCGCCATGAGATGTTTGCGTCTCTGGGAAAGCACAGATCCCCACTGCTGTTGTGCTGTAGATAGGGCGCCAAGGCACCGTGAAGAGCAGCGAGAGCTTTCAGGGCTGGGCCCTTCCTTGTGGGAGAAGTAGCCGGACGTTTGCCTTTTCGGCAAGAGGCTCTGCCGCGGCCGAGCGCCATGAGATGTTGCGTCTCTGGGAAAGCACAGATCCCCAGTGCTGTTGTGCCTGTAGATAGGGCGCCAAGGCACCGTGAAGAGCAGCAAGAGCTTTCAGGGCTGGGCCCTTCCTTGTGGGAGAAGGAGCCGGACGTTTGCCTTTTCGGCAAGAGGCTCTGCCGCGGGCCGAGCGCCATGAGATGTTGCGTCTCTGGGGGGGGAGGAAAGCACAGATCCCCAGTGCTGTTGTGCCTGTAGATAGGGCGCCAAGGCACCGTGAAGAGCAGCGAGAGCTTTGAGGGCTGGGGCCCTTCCTTGTGGGAGAAGGAGCCGGACGTTTGCCTTTTCGGCCAGAGGCTCTGCCGCGGCGGCCGAGCGCCATGAGATGTTGCGGTCTCTGGAAAGCACAGATCCCCACTGCTGTTGTGCCTGTAGATAGGGCGCCAAGGCACCGTGAAGAGCAGCAAGAGCTTTGAGGGCTGGGCCCTTCCTTGTGGGAGAAGGAGCCGGACGTTTGCCTTTTCGGCAAGAGGCTCTGCCGCGGTCCGAGCGCCATGAGATGTTGCGTCTCTGGGAAAGCACAGATCCCCAGTGCTGTTGTGCCTGTAGATAGGGCGCCAAGGCACCGTGAAGAGCAGCGAGAGCTTTCAGGGCTGGGCCCTTCCTTGTGGGAGAAGGAGCCGGACGTTTGCCTTTTCGGCAAGAGGCTCTGCCGCGGTCCGAGCGCCATGAGATGTTGCGTCTCTGGGAAAGCACAGATCCCCACTGCTGTTGTGCCTGTAGATAGGGCGCCAAGGGTAGGTGAAGAGCAGCAAGAGCTTTGAGGGCTGGGCCGTTCCTTGTGGGATAAGGAGCCGGACGTTTGCCTTTTCGGCAAGAGGCTCTGCCGCGGGCCCGAGCGCCATGAGATGTTGCGTCTCTGGGAAAAGCACCGATCCCCACTGCTGTTGTGCCTGTAGATAGGGCGCCAAGGCACCGTGAAGAGCAGCAAGAGCTTTGAGGGCTGGGCCCTTCCTTGTGGGAGAAGGAGCCGGACGTTTGCCTTTTCGGCAGGAGGCTCTGCCGCAGCCGAGCGCCGTGCGATGTTGCGTCTCTGGGAAAGCACAGATCCCCAGTGCTGTTGTGCCTGTAGATAGGGCGCCAAGGCACCGTGAAGAGCGGCAAGAGCTTTGAGGGCTGGGCCCTTCCTTGTGGGAGAAGGAGCCGGACGTTTGCCTTTTCAGCAGGAGGCTCTGCCACGGCCGAGCGCCATGAGATTTTGCGTCTCTGGGAAAGCACAGATCCCCACTGCTGTTGTACCTGTAGATAGGGCTCCAAGGCACCGTGAAGAGCAGCAAGAGCTTTGAGGGCTGGCCCTTCCTTGTGGGAGAAGGAGCCGGACGTTTGCCTTTTCGGCAAGAGGCTCTGCCGCGGCCCGAGCGCCATGAGATGTTGCGTCTCTGGGAAAGCAGAGATCCCCAGTGCTGTTGTGCCTGTAGATAGGGCGCCAAGGCACCGTGAAGAGCAGCAAGAGCTTTGAGGGCTGGGCCCTTCCTTGTGGGAGAAGGAGCCGGACGTTTGCCTTTTCGGCAAGAGGCTCTGCCGCGGCCCGAGCGCCATGAGATGTTGCGTCTCTGGGAAAGCACAGATCCCCCAGTGCTGTTGTGCCTGTAGATAGGGCGCCAAGGCACCGTGAAGAGCAGCGAGAGCTTTCAGGGCTGGGCCCTTCCTTGTGGGAGAAGGAGCCGGACGTTTGCCTTTTCGGCAAGAGGCTCTGCCGCGGCCGAGCGCCATGAGATGTTGCGTCTCTGGGAAAGCACAGATCCCCACTGCTGTTGTGCCTGTAGATAGGGCGCCAAGGGTAGGTGAAGAGCAGCAAGAGCTTTGAGGGCTGGGCCGTTCCTTGTGGGATAAGGAGCCGGACGTTTGCCTTTTCGGCAAGAGGCTCTGCCGCGGCCGAGCGCCATGAGATGTTGCGTCTCTGGGAAAGCACCGATCCCCACTGCTGTTGTGCCTGTAGATAGGGCGCCAAGGCACCGTGAAGAGCAGCAAGAGCTTTGAGGGCTGGGCCCTTCCTTGTGGGAGAAGGAGCCGGACGTTTGCCTTTTCGGCAGGAGGCTCTGCCGCAGCCGAGCGCCGTGAGATGTTGCGTCTCTGGGAAAGCACAGATCCCCAGTGCTGTTGTGCCTGTAGATAGAGCGCCAAGGCACCGTGAAGAGCGGCAAGAGCTTTGAGGGCTGGGCCCTTCCTTGTGGGAGAAGGAGCCGGACGTTTGCCTTTTCAGCAGGAGGCTCTGCCACGGCCGAGCGCCATGAGATGTTGCGTCTCTGGGAAAGCACAGATCCCCACTGCTGTTGTACCTGTAGGTAGGGCTCCAAGGCACCGTGAAGAGCAGCAAGAGCTTTGAGGGCTGGCCCTTCCTTGTGGGAGAAGGAGCCGGACGTTTGCCTTTTCGGCAAGAGGCTCTGCCGCGGCCGAGCGCCATGAGATGTTGCGTCTCTGGGAAAGCACAGATCCCCAGTGCTGTTGTGCCTGTAGATAGGGCGCCAAGGCACCGTGAAGAGCAGCAAGAGCTTTGAGGGCTGGGCCCTTCCTTGTGGGAGAAGGAGCCGGACGTTTGCCTTTTCGGCAAGAGGCTCTGCCGCGGCCGAGCGCCATGAGATGTTGCGTCTCTGGGAAAGCACAGATCCCCACTGCTCTTCTGCCTGTAGATAGGGCGCCAAGGCACCGTGAAGAGCAGCGAGAGCTTTGAGGGCTGGGCCCTTCCTTGTGGGAGAAGGAGCCGGACGTTTGCCTTTTCGGCCAGAGGCTCTGCCGCAGCCGAGCGCCATGAGATGTTGCGTCTCTGGGAAAGCAGAGATTCCCACTGCTGTTGTGCCTGTAGATAGGGGGCCAAGGCACCGTGAAGAGCAGCAAGAGCTTTGAGGGCTGGGCCCTTCCTTGTGGGAGAAGGAGCCGGACGTTTGCCTTTTCGGCAAGATGCGCTGCCGCGGCCGAGCGCCATGAGATGTTGCGTCTCTGGGAAAGCACAGATCCCCAGTGCTGTTGTGCCTGTAGATAGGGCGCCAAGGGTAGGTGAAGAGCAGCAAGAGCTTTCAGGGCTGGGCCCTTCCTTGTGGGAGAAGGAGCCGGACGTTTGCCTTTTCGGCAAGAGGCTCTGCCGCGGCCGAGCGCCATGAAATGTTGCGTCTCTGGGAAAGCACAGATCCCCACTGCTCTTCTGCCTGTAGATAGGGCGCCAAGGCACCGTGAAGAGCAGTGAGAGCTTTGAGGGCTGGGCCCTTCCTTGTGGGAGAAGGAGCCGGACGTTTGCCTTTTCGGCCAGAGGCTCTGCCGCAGCCGAGCGCCATGAGATGTTGCGTCTCTGGGAAAGCACAGATCCCCAGTGCTGTTGTGCCTGTAGATAGGGCGCCAAGGCACCGTGAAGAGCAGCAAGAGCTTTGAGGGCTGGGCCCTTCCTTGTGGGAGAAGGAGCCGGACGTTTGCCTTTTCGGCAAGATGCGCTGCCGCGGCCGAGCGCCATGAGATGTTGCGTCTCTGGGAAAGCACAGATCCCCACTGCTGTTGTGCCTGTTGATAGGGCGCCAAGGGTAGGTGAAGAGCAGCAAGAGCTTTCAGGGCTGGGCCCTTCCTTGTGGGATAAGGAGCCGGACGTTTGCCTTTTCGGCAAGAGGCTCTGCCGCGGCCGAGCGCCATGAGATGTTGCGTCTCTGGGAAAGCACCGATCCCCACTGCTGTTGTGCCTGTAGATAGGGCACCAAGGCACCGTGAAGAGCAGCAAGAGCTTTCAGGGCTGGGCCCTTCCTTGTGGGAGAAGGAGCCGGACGTTTGCCTTTTCGGCAGGAGGCTCTGCCGCAGCCGAGCGCCGTGAGATGTTGCGTCTCTGGGAAAGCACAGATCCCCACTGCTGTTGTGCCTGTAGATAGGGCGCCAAGGCACCATGAAGAGCAGCGAGAGCTTTGAGGGCTGGGCCCTTCCCTGTGGGAGAAGGAGCCGGACGTTTGCCTTTTCGGCAGGAGGCTCTGCCGCGGCCGAGCGCCATGAGATGTTGCGTCTCTGGGAAAGCACCGATCCCCAGTGCTGTTGTGCCTGTAGATAGGGCGCCAAGGCACCGTGAAGAGCAGCAAGAGCTTTCAGGGCTGGGCCCTTCCTTGTGGGAGAAGGAGCCCGGACGTTTGCCTTTTCGGCAAGAGGCTCTGCCGCGGCCGAGCGCCATGAGATGTTGCGTCTCTGGGAAAGCACAGATCCCCACTGCTGTTGTGCCTGTAGATAGGGCGCCAAGGCACCGTGAAGAGCAGCAAGAGCTTTGAGGGCTGGGCCCTTCCTTGTGGGAGAAGGAGCCGGACGTTTTGCCTTTTCGGCAAGAGGCTCTGCCGCGGCCGAGCGCCATGAGATGTTGCGTCTCTGGGAAAGCACAGATCCCCACTGCTGTTGTACCTGTAGATAGGGCTCCAAGGCACCGTGAAGAGCAGCAAGAGCTTTGAGGGCTGGCCCTTCCTTGTGGGAGAAGTAGCCGGACGTTTGCCTTTTCGGCAAGAGGCTCTGCCGCGGCCGAGCGCCATGAGATGTTGCGTCTCTGGGGAAAGCACAGATCCCCAGTGCTGTTGTGCCTGTAGATAGGGCACCAAGGCACCGTGAAGAGCAGCAAGAGCTTTCAGGGCTGGGCCCTTCCTTGTGGGAGAAGGAGCCGGACGTTTGCCTTTTCGGCAAGAGGCTCTGCCGCGGCCGAGCGCCATGAGATGTTGCGTCTCTGGGAAAGCACAGATCCCCAGTGCTGTTGTGCCTGTAGATAGGGTGCCAAGGCACCGTGAAGAGCAGCGAGAGCTTTCAGGGCTGGGCCCTTCCTTGTGGGAGAAGGAGCCGGACGTTTGCCTTTTCGGCCAGAGGCTCTGCCGCGGCCGAGCGCCATGAGATGTTGCGTCTCTGGGAAAGCACAGATCCCCACTGCTGTTGTGCCTGTAGATAGGGCGCCAAGGCACCGTGAAGAGCAGCAAGAGCTTTCAGGGCTGGGCCCTTCCTTGTGGGAGAAGGAGCCGGACGTTTGCCTTTTCGGCAAGAGGCTCTGCCGCGGCCGAGCGCCATGAGATGTTGCGTCTCTGGGAAAGCACAGATCCCCACTGCTCTTCTGCCTGTAGATAGGGCGCCAAGGCACCGTGAAGAGCAGCGAGAGCTTTGAGGGCTGGGCCCTTCCTTGTGGGAGAAGGAGCCGGACTTTTGCCTTTTCGGCAAGATGCGCTGCCGCGGCCGAGCGCCATGAGATGTTGCGTCTCTGGGAAAGCACAGATCCCCACTGCTGTTGTGCCTGTAGATAGGGCGCCAAGGCACCGTGAAGAGCAGCAAGAGCTTTGAGGGCTGGGCCCTTCCTTGTGGGAGAAGGAGCCGGACGTTTGCCTTTTCGGCCAGAGACTCTGCCGCAGCCGAGCGCCATGAGATGTTGCGTCTCTGGGAAAGCACAGATCCCCAGTGCTGTTGTGCCTGTAGATAGGGCGCCAAGGCACCGTGAAGAGCAGCAAGAGCTTTCAGGGCTGGGCCCTTCCTTGTGGGAGAAGGAGCCGGACTTTTGCCTTTTCGGCAAGATGCGCTGCCGCGGTCCGAGCGCCATGAGATGTTGCGTCTCTGGGAAAGCACAGATCCCCACTGCTGTTGTGCCTGTTGATAGGGCGCCAAGGGTAGGTGAAGAGCAGCAAGAGCTTTCAGGGCTGGGCCCTTCCTTGTGGGAGAAGGAGCCGGACGTTTGCCTTTTCGGCAAGAGGCTCTGCCGCGGCCGAGCGCCATGAGATGTTGCGTCTCTGGGAAAGCACCGATCCCCACTGCTGTTGTGCCTGTAGATAGGGCGCCAAGGCACCGTGAAGAGCAGCAAGAGCTTTGAGGGCTGGGCCCTTCCTTGTGGGAGAAGGAGCCGGACGTTTGCCTTTTCGGCAGGAGGCACTGCCGCAGCCGAGCGCCGTGAGATGTTGCGTCTCTGGGAAAGCACAGATCCCCACTGCTGTTGTGCCTGTAGATAGGGCGCCAAGGCACCGTGAAGAGCAGCAAGAGCTTTGAGGGCTGGGCCCTTCCTTGTGGGAGAAGGAGCCGGACGTTTGCCTTTTCGGCAGGAGGCTCTGCTGCGGCCGAGCGCCATGAGATGTTGCGTCTCTGGGAAAGCACAGATCCCCAGTGCTGTTGTGCCTGTAGATAGGGTGCCAAGGCACCGTGAAGAGCAGCAAGAGCTTTCAGGGCTGGGCCCTTCCTTGTGGGAGAAGGAGCCGGACGTTTGCCTTTTCGGCAAGAGGCTCTGCTGCGGCCGAGCGCCATGACATGTTGCGTCTCTGGGAAAGCACAGATCCCCAGTGCTGTTGTGCCTGTAGATAGGGCGCCAAGGCACCGTGAAGAGCAGCAAGAGCTTTGAGGGCTGGGCCCTTCCTTGTGGGAGAAGGAGCCGGACGTTTGGCCTTTTCGGCCAGAGGCTCTGCCGCGGCCGAGCGCCATGAGATGTTGCGTCTCTGGGAAAGCACAGATCCCCAGTGCTGTTGTGCCTGTAGATAGGGCGCCAAGGGTAGGTGAAGAGCAGCAAGAGCTTTCAGGGCTGGGCCCTTCCTTGTGGGAGAAGGAGCCGGACGTTTGCCTTTTCGGCAAGAGGCTCTGCCGCGGCTCAGTGCCATGAGATGTTGCGTCTCTGGGAAAGCACAGATCCCCAGTGCTGTTGTGCCTGTAGATAGGGCGCCAAGGCACCGTGACAGAGCAGCAAGAGCTTTGAGGGCTGGGCCCTTCCTTGTGGGAGAAGGAGCCGGACGTTTGTCTTTTCGGCAAGAGGCTCTGCCGCGGTCGAACACCATGAGATGTTGCGTCTCTGGGAAAGCACCGATCCCCACTGCTGTTGTGCCTGTAGGTAGAGCGCCAAGGCACCGTGAAGAGCAGCAAGAGCTTTGAGGGCTGGGCCCTTCCTTGTGGGAGAAGGAGCCGGACGTTTGCCTTTTCGGCAGGAGGCTCTGCCGCGGCCGAGCGCCATGAGATGTTGCGTCTCTGGGAAAGCACCGATCCCCACTGCTGTTGTGCCTGTAGATAGGGCGCCAAGGCACCGTGAAGAGCAGCAAGAGCTTTGAGGGCTGGGCCCTTCCTTGTGGGAGAAGGAGCCGGACGTTTGCCTTTTCGGCAAGAGGCTCTGCCGCGGCCGAGCGCCATGAGATGTTGCGTCTCTGGGAAAGCACAGATCCCCAGTGCTGTTGTGCCTGTAGATAGGGCGCCAAGGCACCGTGAGGAGCAGCAAGAGCTTTCAGGGCTGGGCCCTTCCTTGTGGGAGAAGGAGCCGGACGTTTGCCTTTTCGGCAAGAGGCTTTGCCGCTGCTGAGCGCCATGAGATGTTGCGTCTCTGGGAAAGCACAGATCCCCAGTGCTGTTGTGCCTGTAGATAGGGCGCCAAGGCACCGTGAAGAGCAGCAACAGCTTTCAGGGCTGGGCCCTTCCTTGTGGGAGAAGGAGCCGGACGTTTGCCTTTTCGGCAAGAGGCTCTGCCGCGGCCGAGCGCCATGATATGTTTCATCTCTGGGAAAGCACCGATCCCCACTGCTGTTGTGCCTGTAGATAGGGCGCCAAGGCACCGTGAAGAGCAGCAAGAGCTTTGAGGGCTGGGCCCTTCCTTGTGGGAGAAGGAGCCGGACGTTTGCCTTTTCGGCAAGAGGCTCTGCCGCGGCCGAGCGCCATGAGATGTTGCGTCTCTGGGAAAGCACAGATCCCCAGTGCTGTTGTGCCTGTAGATAGGGCGCCAAGGCACCGTGAAGAGCAGCGAGAGCTTTGAGGGCTGGGCCCTTCATTGTGGGAGAAGGAGCCGGACGTTTGCCTTTTCGGCCAGAGGCTCTGCCGCGGCCGAGCGCCATGAGATGTTGCGTCTCTGGGAAAGCACAGATCCCCACTGCTGTTGTGCCTGTAGATAGGGCGCCAAGGCACTGTGAAGAGCAGCAAGAGCTTTCAGGGCTGGGCCCTTCCTTGTGGGAGAAGGAGCCGGACTTTTGCCTTTTCGGCAAGAGGCTCTGCCGCGGCCGAGCGCCATGAGATGTTGCGTCTCTGGGAAAGCACAGATCCCCACTGCTGTTGTGCCTGTAGATAGGGCGCCAAGGGTAGGTGAAGAGCAGCAAGAGCTTTGAGGGCTGGGCCCTTCCTTGTGGGATAAGGAGCCGGACGTTTGCCTTTTCGGCAAGAGGCTCTGCCGCGGCCGAGCGCCATGAGATGTTGCGTCTCTGGGAAAGCACCGATCCCCACTGCTGTTGTGCCTGTAGATAGGGCGCCAAGGCACCGTGAAGAGCAGCAAGAGCTTTCAGGGCTGGGCCCTTCCTTGTGGGAGAAGGAGCCGGACGTTTGCCTTTTCGGCAGGAGGCTCTGCCGCGGGCCGAGCGCCGTGAGATGTTGCGTCTCTGGGAAAGCACAGATCCCCACTGCTGTTGTGCCTGTAGATAGGGTGCCAAGGCACCGTGAAGAGCAGCAAGAGCTTTGAGGGCTGGGCCCTTCCTTGTGGGAGAAGGAGCCGGACGTTTGCCTTTTCGGCAGGAGGCTCTGCCGCGGCCGAGCGCCATGAGATGTTGCGTCTCTGGGAAAGCACCGATCCCCAGTGCTGTTGTGCCTGTAGATAGGGCGCCAATGCACCGTGAAGAGCAGCAAGAGCTTTCAGGGCTGGGCCCTTCCTTGTGGGAGAAGGAGCCGGACGTTTGCCTTTTCGGCCAGAGGCTCTGCCGCGGCCGAGCGCCATGAGATGTTGCGTCTCTGGGAAAGCACAGATCCCCACTGCTGTTGTGCCTGTAGATAGGGCGCCAAGGCACCGTGAAGAGCAGCAAGAGCTTTCAGGGCTGGGCCCTTCCTTGTGGGAGAAGGAGCCGGACGTTTGCCTTTTCGGCAAGAGGCTCTGCCGCGGCTCAGTGCCATGAGATGTTGCGTCTCTGGGAAAGCACAGATCCCCAGTGCTGTTGTGCCTGTAGATAGGGCGCCAAGGCACCGTGACAGAGCAGCAAGAGCTTTGAGGGCTGGGCCGTTCCTTGTGGGAGAAGGAGCCGGACGTTTGCCTTTTCGGCAAGAGGCTCTGCCGCGGCCGAGCGCCATGAGATGTTGCGTCTCTGGGAAAGCACCGATCCCCACTGCTGTTGTGCCTGTAGGTAGAGCGCCAAGGCACCGTGAAGAGCAGCAAGAGCTTTGAGGGCTGGGCCCTTCCTTGTGGGAGAAGGAGCCGGACGTTTGCCTTTTCGGCCAGAGGCTCTGCCGCGGCCGAGCGCCATGAGATGTTGCGTCTCTGGGAAAGCACAGATCCCCAGTGCTGTTGTTGTTGTGCCTGTAGACAGGGCACCAAGGCACCGTGAAGAGCAGCAAAAGCTTTCAGGGCTGGGCCCTTCCTTGTGGGAGAAGGAGCCGGACGTTTGCCTTTTCGGCAAGAGGCTCTGCCGCGGCCGAGCGCCATGAGATGTTGCGTCTCTGGAAAAGCACAGATCCCCACTGCTGTTGTGCCTGTAGATAAGGTGCCAAGGCACCGTGAAGAGCAGCAAGAGCTTTCAGGGCTGGGCCCTTCCTTGTGGGAGAAGGAGCCGGACGTTTACCTTTTCTGCAAGAGGCTCTGCCGCGGCCGAGCGCCATGAGATGTTGCGTCTCTGGGAAAGCACACATCCCCACTGCTGTTGTGCCGGTAGATAGGGCGCCAAGGCACTGTGAAGAGCAGCGAGAGCTTTGAGGGCTGGGCCCTTCCTTGTGGGAGAAGGAGCCGGACGTTTGCCTTTTCGGCCAGAGGCTCTGCCGCGGCCGAGCGCCATGAGATGTTGCGTCTCTGGGAAAGCACAGATCCCCAGTGCTGTTGTGCCTGTAGATAGGGCGCCAAGGCACCGTGAAGAGCAGCAAGAGCTTTGAGGGCTGGGCCCTTCCTTGTGGGAGAAGGAGCCGGACGTTTGCCTTTTCGGCAAGATGCGCTGCCGCGGCCGAGCGCCATGAGATGTTGCGTCTCTGGGAAAGCACAGATCCCCAGTGCTGTTGTGCCTGTAGATAGGGCGCCAAGGGTAGGTGAAGAGCAGCAAGAGCTTTGAGGGCTGGGCCCTTCCTTGTGGGATAAGGAGCCGGACGTTTGCCTTTTCGGCAAGAGGCTCTGCCGCGGCCGAGCGCCATGAGATGTTGCGTCTCTGGGAAAGCACCGATCCCCACTGCTGTTGTGCCTGTAGATAGGGTGCCAAGGCACCGTGAAGAGCAGCAAGAGCTTTCAGGGCTGGGCCCTTCCTTGTGGGAGAAGGAGCCGGACGTTTGCCTTTTCGGCAGGAGGCTCTGCCGCGGCCGAGCACCGTGAGATGTTGCGTCTCTGGGAAAGCACAGATCCCCACTGCTGTTGTGCCTGTAGATAGGGCGCCAAGGGTAAGTGAAGAGCAGCAAGAGCTTTGAGGGCTGGGCCCTTCCTTGTGGGAGAAGGAGCCGGACGTTTGCCTTTTCGGCAAGAGGCTCTGCCGCGGCCGAGCGCCATGAGATGTTGCGTCTCTGGGAAAGCACCGATCCCCAGTGCTGTTGTGCCTGTAGATAGGGCGCCAAGGCACCGTGAAGAGCAGCAAGAGCTTTCAGGGCTGGGCCCTTCCTTGTGGGAGAAGGAGCCGGACGTTTGCCTTTTCGGCAAGAGGCTCTGCCGCGGCCGATCACCATGAGATGTTGCGTCTCTGGGAAAGCACCGATCCCCACTGCTGTTGTGCCTGTAGATAGGGCGCCAAGGGTAGGTGAAGAGCAGCAAGAGCTTTAAGGGCTGGGCCCTTCCTTGTGGGAGAAGGAGCCGGACGTTTGCCTTTTCGGCAAGAGGCTCTGCTGCGGCTGAGCGCCATGAGATGTTGCGTCTCTGGGAAAGCACAGATCCCCAGTGCTGTTGTGCCTGTAGATAGGGCGCCAAGGCACCGTGACAGAGCAGCAAGAGCTTTGAGGGCTGGGCCGTTCCTTGTGGGAGAAGGAGCCGGACGTTTGCCTTTTCGGCAAGAGGCTCTGCCGCGGCCGAGCACCATGAGATGTTGCGTCTCTGGGAAAGCACCGATCCCCACTGCTGTTGTGCCTGTAGGTAGAGCGCCAAGGCACCGTGAAGAGCAGCAAGAGCTTTGAGGGCTGGGCCCTTCCTTGTGGGAGAAGGAGCCGGACGTTTGCCTTTTCGGCCAGAGGCTCTGCCGCGGCCGAGCGCCATGAGATGTTGCGTCTCTGGGAAAGCACAGATCCCCAGTGCTGTTGTTGTTGTGCCTGTAGACAGGGCACCAAGGCACCGTGAAGAGCAGCAAAAGCTTTCAGGGCTGGGCCCTTCCTTGTGGGAGAAGGAGCCGGACGTTTGCCTTTTCGGCAAGAGGCTCTGCCGCGGCCGAGCGCCATGAGATGTTGCGTCTCTGGAAAAGCACAGATCCCCACTGCTGTTGTGCCTGTAGATAAGGTGCCAAGGCACCGTGAAGAGCAGCAAGAGCTTTCAGGGCTGGGCCCTTCCTTGTGGGAGAAGGAGCCGGACGTTTACCTTTTCTGCAAGAGGCTCTGCCGCGGCCGAGCGCCATGAGATGTTGCGTCTCTGGGAAAGCACACATCCCCACTGCTGTTGTGCCGGTAGATAGGGCGCCAAGGCACTGTGAAGAGCAGCGAGAGCTTTGAGGGCTGGGCCCTTCCTTGTGGGAGAAGGAGCCGGACGTTTGCCTTTTCGGCCAGAGGCTCTGCCGCGGCCGAGCGCCATGAGATGTTGCGTCTCTGGGAAAGCACAGATCCCCAGTGCTGTTGTGCCTGTAGATAGGGCGCCAAGGCACCGTGAAGAGCAGCAAGAGCTTTGAGGGCTGGGCCCTTCCTTGTGGGAGAAGGAGCCGGACGTTTGCCTTTTCGGCAAGATGCGCTGCCGCGGCCGAGCGCCATGAGATGTTGCGTCTCTGGGAAAGCACAGATCCCCAGTGCTGTTGTGCCTGTAGATAGGGCGCCAAGGGTAGGTGAAGAGCAGCAAGAGCTTTGAGGGCTGGGCCCTTCCTTGTGGGATAAGGAGCCGGACGTTTGCCTTTTCGGCAAGAGGCTCTGCCGCGGCCGAGCGCCATGAGATGTTGCGTCTCTGGGAAAGCACCGATCCCCACTGCTGTTGTGCCTGTAGATAGGGTGCCAAGGCACCGTGAAGAGCAGCAAGAGCTTTCAGGGCTGGGCCCTTCCTTGTGGGAGAAGGAGCCGGACGTTTGCCTTTTCGGCAGGAGGCTCTGCCGCGGCCGAGCACCGTGAGATGTTGCGTCTCTGGGAAAGCACAGATCCCCACTGCTGTTGTGCCTGTAGATAGGGCGCCAAGGGTAAGTGAAGAGCAGCAAGAGCTTTGAGGGCTGGGCCCTTCCTTGTGGGAGAAGGAGCCGGACGTTTGCCTTTTCGGCAGGAGGCTCTGCCGCGGCCGAGCGCCATGAGATGTTGCGTCTCTGGGAAAGCACCGATCCCCAGTGCTGTTGTGCCTGTAGATAGGGCGCCAAGGCACCGTGAAGAGCAGCAAGAGCTTTCAGGGCTGGGCCCTTCCTTGTGGGAGAAGGAGCCGGACGTTTGCCTTTTCGGCAAGAGGCTCTGCCGCGGCCGATCACCATGAGATGTTGCGTCTCTGGGAAAGCACCGATCCCCACTGCTGTTGTGCCTGTAGATAGGGCGCCAAGGGTAGGTGAAGAGCAGCAAGAGCTTTAAGGGCTGGGCCCTTCCTTGTGGGAGAAGGAGCCGGACGTTTGCCTTTTCGGCAAGAGGCTCTGCCGCGGCTGAGCGCCATGAGATGTTGCGTCTCTGGGAAAGCACAGATCCCCAGTGCTGTTGTGCCTGTAGATAGGGCGCCAAGGCACCGTGACAGAGCAGCAACAGCTTTGAGGGCTGGGCCCTTCCTTGTGGGAGAAGGAGCCGGACGTTTGCCTTTTCAGCAGGAGGCTCTGCCGCGGCCGAGCGCCATGAGATGTTGCGTCTCTGGGAAAGCACCAATCCCCCTGCTGTTGTGCCTGTAGATAGGGCGCCAAGGCACCGTGAAGAGCAGCAAGAGCTTTCAGGGCTGGGCCCTTCCTTGTGGGAGAAGGAGCCGGACCTTTGCCTTTTCGGCAAGAGGCGCTGCCGCGGCCGAGCGCCATGAGATCTTGCGTCTCTGGGAAAGCACAGATCCCCACTGCTGTTGTGCCTGTAGATAGGGTGCCAAGGCACCGTGACAGAGCAGCAAGAGCTTTGAGGGCTGGGCCCTTCCTTGTGGGAGAAGGAGCCGGACGTTTGCCTTTTCGGCAAGAGGCTCTGCCGCGGCCGAGCACCATGAGATGTTGCGTCTCTGGGAAAGCACAGATCCCCACTGCTGTTGTGCCTGTAGGTAGAGCGCCAAGGCACCGTGAAGAGCAGCAAGAGCTTTGAGGGCTGGGCCCTTCCTTGTGGGAGAAGGAGCCGGACGTTTGCCTTTTCGGCAAGAGGCTCTGCCGCGGCCGAGCGCCATGAGATGTTGCGTCTCTGGGAAAGCACAGATCCCCAGTGCTGTTGTGCCTGTAGATAGGGCGCCAAGGCACCGTGAAGAGCAGCAAGAGCTTTCAGGGCTGGGCCCTTCCTTGTGGGAGAAGGAGCCGGACGTTTGCCTTTTCGGCAAGAGGCGCTGCCCGCGGCCGAGCGCCATGAGATCTTGCGTCTCTGGGAAAGCACAGATCCCCACTGCTGTTGTGCCTGTAGATAGGGTGCCAAGGCACCGTGACAGAGCAGCAAGAGCTTTGAGGGCTGGGCCCTTCCTTGTGGGAGAAGGAGCCGGACGTTTGCCTTTTCGGCAAGAGGCTCTGCCGCGGCCGAGCACCATGAGATGTTGTGTCTCTGGGAAAGCACCGATCCCCACTGCTGTTGTGCCTGTAGGTAGAGCGCCAAGGCACCGTGAAGAGCAGCAAGAGCTTTCAGGGCTGGGCCCTTCCTTGTGGGAGAAGGAGCCGGACGTTTGCCTTTTCGGCAAGAGGCTCTGCCGCGGCCGAGCGCCATGAGATGTTGCGTCTCTGGGAAAGCACAGATCCCCAGTGCTGTTGTGCCTGTAGATAAGGTGCCAAGGCACCGTGAAGAGCAGCAAGAGCTTTCAGGGCTGGGCCCTTCCTTGTGGGAGAATGAGCCGGAAGTTTAACTTTTCTGCAAGAGGCTCTGCCGCGGCCAAGTGCCATGAGATGTTGCGTCTCTGGGAAAGCACCGATCCCCACTGCTGTTGTGCCTGTAGATAGGGCGCCAAGGCACCGTGAAGAGCAGCAAGAGCTTTCAGGGCTGGGCCCTTCCTTGTGGGAGAAGGAGCCGGACGTTTGCCTTTTCGACAAGATGCGCTGCCGCGGGCCGAGCGCCATGAGATGTTGCGTCTCTGGGAAAGCACAGATCCCCACTGCTGTTGTGCCTGTACATAGGGCGCCAAGGGTAGGTGAAGAGCAGCAAGAGCTTTCAGGGCTGGGCCCTTCCTTGTGGGAGAAGGAGCCGGACGTTTGCCTTTTCGGCAAGAGGCTCTGCCGCGGCCGAGCGCCATGAGATCTTGCGTATCTGGGAAAGCACAGATCCCCACTGCTGTTGTGCCTGTAGATAGAGCGCCAAGGCACCGTGAAGAGCAGCAACAGCTTTGAGGGCTGGGCCCTTCCTTGTGGGAGAAGGAGCCGGACGTTTGCCTTTTCGGGAGGAGGCTCTGCCGCGGCCGAGCGCCATGAGATGTTGCGTCTCTGGGAAAGCACAGATCCCCAGTGCTGTTGTGGCTGTAGATAGGGCGCCAAGGCACCGTGAAGAGCAGCAAGAGCTTTCAGGGCTGGGCCCTTCCTTGTGGGAGAAGGAGCCGGACGTTTGCCTTTTCGGCAAGAGGCACTGCCGCGGCCGAGCGCCATGAGATGTTGCGTCTCTGGGAAAGCACAGATCCCCACTGCTCTTGTGGCTGTAGATAGGGCGCCAAGGCACCGTGAAGAGCAGCAAGAGCTTTCAGGGCTGGGCCCTTCCTTGTGGGAGAAGGAGCCGGACGTTTGCCTTATCGGCAAGAGGCTCTGCCGCGGCCGAGCACCATGAGATGTTGCGTCTCTGGGAAAGCACCGATCCCCACTGCTGTTGTGCCTGTAGGTAGAGCGCCAAGGCACCGTGAAGAGCAGCAAGAGCTTTGAGGGCTGGGCCCTTCCTTGTGGGAGAAGGAGCCGGACGTTTGCCTTTTCGGCAAGAGGCTCTGCCGCGGCCGAGCGCCATGAGATGTTGCGTCTCTGGGAAAGCACAGATCCCCAGTGCTGTTGTGCCTGTAGATAGGGCGCCAAGGCACCGTGAAGAGCAGCAAGAGCTTTCAGGGCTGTGCCCTTCCTTGTGGGAGAAGGAGCCGGACGTTTGCCTTTTCGGCAAGAGGCGCTGCCGCGGCCGAGCGCCATGAGATCTTGCGTCTCTGGGAAAGCACAGATCCCCACTGCTGTTGTGCCTGTAGATAGGGTGCCAAGGCACCGTGACAGAGCAGCAAGAGCTTTGAGGGCTGGGCCCTTCCTTGTGGGAGAAGGAGCCGGACGTTTGCCTTTTCGGCAAGAGGCTCTGCCGCGGCCGAGCACCATGAGATGTTGTGTCTCTGGGAAAGCACCGATCCCCACTGCTGTTGTGCCTGTAGGTAGAGCGCCAAGGCACCGTGAAGAGCAGCAAGTGCTTTCAGGGCTGGGCCCTTCCTTGTGGGAGAAGGAGCCGGACGTTTGCCTTTTCGGCAAGAGGCTCTGCCGCGGCCGAGCGCCATGAGATGTTGCGTCTCTGGGAAAGCACAGATCCCCAGTGCTGTTGTGCCTGTAGATAAGGTGCCAAGGCACCGTGAAGAGCAGCAAGAGCTTTCAGGGCTGGGCCCTTCCTTGTGGGAGAATGAGCCGGAAGTTTAACTTTTCTGCAAGAGGCTCTGCCGCGGCCAAGTGCCATGAGATGTTGCGTCTCTGGGAAAGCACCGATCCCCACTGCTGTTGTGCCTGTAGATAGGGCGCCAAGGCACCGTGAAGAGCAGCAAGAGCTTTCAGGGCTGGGCCCTTCCTTGTGGGAGAAGGAGCCGGACGTTTGCCTTTTCGACAAGATGCGCTGCCGCGGCCGAGCGCGATGAGATGTTGCGTCTCTGGGAAAGCACAGATCCCCACTGCTGTTGTGCCTGTACATAGGGCGCCAAGGGTAGGTGAAGAGCAGCAAGAGCTTTCAGGGCTGGGCCCTTCCTTGTGGGAGAAGGAGCCGGACGTTTGCCTTTTCGGCAAGAGGCTCTGCCGCGGCCGAGCGCCATGAGATCTTGCGTCTCTGGGAAAGCACAGATCCCCACTGCTGTTGTGCCTGTAGATAGAGCGCCAAGGCACCGTGAAGAGCAGCAACAGCTTTGAGGGCTGGGCCCTTCCTTGTGGGAGAAGGAGCCGGACGTTTGCCTTTTCGGGAGGAGGCTCTGCCGCGGCCGAGCGCCATGAGATGTTGCGTCTCTGGGAAAGCACAGATCCCCAGTGCTGTTGTGGCTGTAGATAGGGCGCCAAGGCACCGTGAAGAGCAGCAAGAGCTTTCAGGGCTGGGCCCTTCCTTGTGGGAGAAGGAGCCGGACGTTTGCCTTTTCGGCAAGAGGCACTGCCGCGGCCGAGCGCCATGAGATGTTGCGTCTCTGGGAAAGCACAGATCCCCACTGCTCTTGTGGCTGTAGATAGGGCGCCAAGGCACCGTGAAGAGCAGCAAGAGCTTTCAGGGCTGGGCCCTTCCTTGTGGGAGAAGGAGCCGGACGTTTGCCTTTTCGGCAAGAGGCTCTGCCGCGGCCGAGCACCATGAGATGTTGCGTCTCTGGGAAAGCACCGATCCCCACTGCAGTTGTGCCTGTAGGTAGAGCGCCAAGGCACCGTGAAGAGCAGCAAGAGCTTTGAGGGCTGGGCCCGGCCCTTCCTTGTGGGAGAAGGAGCCGGACGTTTGCCTTTTCGGCAAGAGGCTCTGCCGTGGCCGAGCACCATGAGATGTTGCGTCTCTGGGAAAGCACAGATCCCCACTGCTGTTGTGCCTGTAGATAAGGTGCCAAGGCACCGTGAAGAGCAGCAAGAGCTTTCAGGGCTGGGCCCTTCCTTGTGGGAGAAGGAGCCGGACGTTTACCTTTTCTGCAAGAGGCTCTGCCGCGGCCGAGCGCCATGAGATGTTGCGTCTCTGGGAAAGCACACATCCCCACTGCTCTTGTGCCGGTAGATAGGGCGCCAAGGCACCGTGAAGAGCAGCGAGAGCTTTGAGGGCTGGGCCCTTCCTTGTGGGAGAAGGAGCCGGACGTTTGCCTTTTCGGTCAGAGGCTCTGCCGCGGCCGAGCGCCATGAGATGTTGCGTCTCTGGGAAAGCACAGATCCCCAGTGCTGTTGTTCCTGTAGATAGGGCGCCAAGGCACCGTGAAGAGCAGCAAGAGCTTTGAGGGCTGGGCCCTTCCTTGTGGGAGAAGGAGCCGGACGTTTGCCTTTTCGGCAAGATGCGCTGCCGCGGCCGAGCGCCATGAGATGTTGCGTCTCTGGGAAAGCAGAGATCCCCACTGCTGTTGTGCCTGTAGATAGGGCGCCAAGGCACCGTGAAGAGCAGCAAGAGCTTTGAGGGCTGGGCCCTTCCTTGTGGGAGAAGGAGCCGGACGTTTGCCTTTTCGGCAAGAGGCTCTGCCGCGGCCGAGCGCCATGAGATGTTGCGTCTCTGGGAAAGCACCGATCCCCACTGCTGTTGTGCCTGTAGATAGGGTGCCAAGGCACCGTGAAGAGCAGCAAGAGCTTTCAGGGCTGGGCCCTTCCTTGTGGGAGAAGGAGCCGGACGTTTGCCTTTTCGGCAGGAGGCTCTGCCGCGGCCGAGCACCGTGAGATGTTGCGTCTCTGGGAAAGCACAGATCCCCACTGCTGTTGTGCCTGTAGATAGGGCGCCAAGGGTAGGTGAAGAGCAGCAAGAGCTTTAAGGGCTGGGCCCTTCCTTGTGGGAGAAGGAGCCGGACGTTTGCCTTTTCGGCAAGAGGCTCTGCCGCGGCTGAGCGCCATGAGATGTTGCGTCTCTGGGAAAGCACAGATCCCCAGTGCTGTTGTGCCTGTAGATAGGGTGCCAAGGCACCGTGACAGAGCAGCAAGAGCTTTGAGGGCTGGGCCCTTCCTTGTGGGAGAAGGAGCCGGACGTTTGCCTTTTCTGCAAGAGGATCTGCCGCGGCCGAGCACCATGAGATGTTGCGTCTCTGGGAAAGCACCGATCCCCACTGCTGTTGTGCCTGTAGGTAGAGCGCCAAGGCACCGTGAAGAGCAGCAAGAGCTTTCAGGGCTGGGCCCTTCCTTGTGGGAGAAGGAGCCGGACGTTTGCCTTTTCGGCAAGAGGCTCTGCCGCGGCCGAGCGCCATGAGATGTTGCGTCTCTGGGAAAGCACAGATCCCCAGTGCTGTTGTGCCTGTAGATAAGGTGCCAAGGCACCGTGAAGAGCAGCAAGAGCTTTCAGGGCTGGGCCCTTCCTTGTGGGAGAATGAGCCGGAAGTTTAACTTTTCTGCAAGAGGCTCTGCCGCGGCCAAGTGCCATGAGATGTTGCGTCTCTGGGAAAGCACCGATCCCCACTGCTGTTGTGCCTGTAGATAGGGCGCCAAGGCACCGTGAAGAGCAGCAAGAGCTTTCAGGGCTGGGCCCTTCCTTGTGGGAGAAGGAGCCGGACGTTTGCCTTTTCGACAAGATGCGCTGCCGCGGCCGAGCGCCATGAGATGTTGCGTCTCTGGGAAAGCACAGATCCCCACTGCTGTTGTGCCTGTACATAGGGCGCCAAGGGTAGGTGAAGAGCAGCAAGAGCTTTCAGGGCTGGGCCCTTCCTTGTGGGAGAAGGAGCCGGACGTTTGCCTTTTCGGCAAGAGGCTCTGCCGCGGCCGAGCGCCATGAGATCTTGCGTCTCTGGGAAAGCACAGATCCCCACTGCTGTTGTGCCTGTAGATAGAGCGCCAAGGCACCGTGAAGAGCAGCAACAGCTTTGAGGGCTGGGCCCTTCCTTGTGGGAGAAGGAGCCGGACGTTTGCCTTTTCGGGAGGAGGCTCTGCCGCGGCCGAGCGCCATGAGATGTTGCGTCTCTGGGAAAGCACAGATCCCCAGTGCTGTTGTGGCTGTAGATAGGGCGCCAAGGCACCGTGAAGAGCAGCAAGAGCTTTCAGGGCTGGGCCCTTCCTTGTGGGAGAAGGAGCCGGACGTTTGCCTTTTCGGCAATAGGCACTGCCGCGGCCGAGCGCCATGAGATGTTGCGTCTCTGGGAAAGCACAGATCCCCACTGCTCTTGTGGCTGTAGATAGGGCGCCAAGGCACCGTGAAGAGCAGCAAGAGCTTTCAGGGCTGGGCCCTTCCTTGTGGGAGAAGGAGCCGGACGTTTGCCTTTTCGGCAAGAGGCTCTGCCGCGGCCGAGCACCATGAGATGTTGCGTCTCTGGGAAAGCACCGATCCCCACTGCTGTTGTGCCTGTAGGTAGAGCGCCAAGGCACCGTGAAGAGCAGCAAGAGCTTTGAGGGCTGGGCCCGGCCCTTCCTTGTGGGAGAAGGAGCCGGACGTTTGCCTTTTCGGCAAGAGGCTCTGCCGTGGCCGAGCACCATGAGATGTTGCGTCTCTGGGAAAGCACAGATCCCCACTGCTGTTGTGCCTGTAGATAAGGTGCCAAGGCACCGTGAAGAGCAGCAAGAGCTTTCAGGGCTGGGCCCTTCCTTGTGGGAGAAGGAGCCGGACGTTTACCTTTTCTGCAAGAGGCTCTGCCGCGGCCGAGCGCCATGAGATGTTGCGTCTCTGGGAAAGCACACATCCCCACTGCTCTTGTGCCGGTAGATAGGGCGCCAAGGCACCGTGAAGAGCAGCGAGAGCTTTGAGGGCTGGGCCCTTCCTTGTGGGAGAAGGAGCCGGACGTTTGCCTTTTCGGCCAGAGGCTCTGCCGCGGCCGAGCGCCATGAGATGTTGCGTCTCTGGGAAAGCACAGATCCCCAGTGCTGTTGTTCCTGTAGATAGGGCGCCAAGGCACCGTGAAGAGCAGCAAGAGCTTTGAGGGCTGGGCCCTTCCTTGTGGGAGAAGGAGCCGGACGTTTGCCTTTTCGGCAAGATGCGCTGCCGCGGCCGAGCGCCATGAGATGTTGCGTCTCTGGGAAAGCAGAGATCCCCACTGCTGTTGTGCCTGTAGATAGGGCGCCAAGGCACCGTGAAGAGCAGCAAGAGCTTTGAGGGCTGGGCCCTTCCTTGTGGGAGAAGGAGCCGGACGTTTGCCTTTTCGGCAAGAGGCTCTGCCGCGGCCGAGCGCCATGAGATGTTGCGTCTCTGGGAAAGCACCGATCCCCACTGCTGTTGTGCCTGTAGATAGGGTGCCAAGGCACCGTGAAGAGCAGCAAGAGCTTTCAGGGCTGGGCCCTTCCTTGTGGGAGAAGGAGCCGGACGTTTGCCTTTTCGGCAGGAGGCTCTGCCGCGGCCGAGGACCGTGAGATGTTGCGTCTCTGGGAAAGCACAGATCCCCACTGCTGTTGTGCCTGTAGATAGGGCGCCAAGGGTAGGTGAAGAGCAGCAAGAGCTTTAAGGGCTGGGCCCTTCCTTGTGGGAGAAGGAGCCGGACGTTTGCCTTTTCGGCAAGAGGCTCTGCCGCGGCTGAGCGCCATGAGATGTTGCGTCTCTGGGAAAGCACAGATCCCCAGTGCTGTTGTGCCTGTAGATAGGGTGCCAAGGCACCGTGACAGAGCAGCAAGAGCTTTGAGGGCTGGGCCCTTCCTTGTGGGAGAAGGAGCCGGACGTTTGCCTTTTCTGCAAGAGGATCTGCCGCGGCCGAGCACCATGAGATGTTGCGTCTCTGGGAAAGCACCGATCCCCACTGCTGTTGTGCCTGTAGGTAGAGCGCCAAGGCACCGTGAAGAGCAGCAAGAGCTTTGAGGGCTGGGCCCTTCCTTGTGGGAGAAGGAGCCGGACGTTTGCCTTTTCGGCAGGAGGCTCTGCCGCGGCCGAGCGCCATGAGATGTTGCGTCTCTGGGAAAGCACCGATCCCCACTGCTGTTGTGCCTGTAGATAGGGCGCCAAGGCACCGTGAAGAGCAGCAAGAGCTTTCAGGGCTGGGCCCTTCCTTGTGGGAGAAGGAGCCGGACGTTTGCCTATTCGGCAAGAGGCGCTGCCGCGGCCGAGCGCCATGAGATCTTGCGTCTCTGGGAAAGCACAGATCCCCACTGCTGTTGTGCCTGTAGATAGGGTGCCAAGGCACCGTGACAGAGCAGCAAGAGCTTTCAGGGCTGGGCCCTTCCTTGTGGGAGAAGGAGCCGGACGTTTGCCTTTTCGGCAAGAGGCTCTGGCGCGGCCGAGCACCATGAGATGTTGCGTCTCTGGGAAAGCACCGATCCCCACTGCTGTTGTGCCTGTAGGTAGAGCGCCAAGGCACCGTGAAGAGCAGCAAGAGCTTTGAGGGCTGGGCCCTTCCTTGTGGGAGAAGGAGCCGGACGTTTGCCTTTTCGGCAAGAGGCTCTGCCGCGGCCGAGCGCCATGAGATGTTGCGTCTCTGGGAAAGCACAGATCCCCAGTGCTGTTGTGCCTGTAGATAGGGCGCCAAGGCACCGTGAAGAGCAGCAAGAGCTTTCAGGGCTGGGCCCTTCCTTGTGGGAGAAGGAGCCGGACGTTTGCCTTTTCGGCAAGAGGCTCTGCCGCGGCCGAGCACCATGAGATGTTGCGTCTCTGGGAAAGCACCGATCCCCACTGCTGTTGTGCCTGTAGGTAGAGCGCCAAGGCACCGTGAAGAGCAGCAAGAGCTTTGAGGGCTGGGCCCGGCCCTTCCTTGTGGGAGAAGGAGCCGGACGTTTGCCTTTTCGGCAAGAGGCTCTGCCGTGGCCGAGCACCATGAGATGTTGCGTCTCTGGGAAAGCACAGATCCCCACTGCTGTTGTGCCTGTAGATAAGGTGCCAAGGCACCGTGAAGAGCAGCAAGAGCTTTCAGGGCTGGGCCCTTCCTTGTGGGAGAAGGAGCCGGACGTTTACCTTTTCTGCAAGAGGCTCTGCCGCGGCCGAGCGCCATGAGATGTTGCGTCTCTGGGAAAGCACACATCCCCACTGCTCTTGTGCCGGTAGATAGGGCGCCAAGGCACCGTGAAGAGCAGCGAGAGCTTTGAGGGCTGGGCCCTTCCTTGTGGGAGAAGGAGCCGGACGTTTGCCTTTTCGGTCAGAGGCTCTGCCGCGGCCGAGCGCCATGAGATGTTGCGTCTCTGGGAAAGCACAGATCCCCAGTGCTGTTGTTCCTGTAGATAGGGCGCCAAGGCACCGTGAAGAGCAGCAAGAGCTTTGAGGGCTGGGCCCTTCCTTGTGGGAGAAGGAGCCGGACGTTTGCCTTTTCGGCAAGATGCGCTGCCGCGGCCGAGCGCCATGAGATGTTGCGTCTCTGGGAAAGCAGAGATCCCCACTGCTGTTGTGCCTGTAGATAGGGCGCCAAGGCACCGTGAAGAGCAGCAAGAGCTTTCAGGGCTGGGCCCTTCCTTGTGGGAGAAGGAGCCGGACGTTTGCCTTTTCTGCAAGAGGATCTGCCGCGGCCGAGCACCATGAGATGTTGCGTCTCTGGGAAAGCACCGATCCCCACTGCTGTTGTGCCTGTAGGTAGAGCGCCAAGGCACCGTGAAGAGCAGCAAGAGCTTTGAGGGCTGGGCCCTTCCTTGTGGGAGAAGGAGCCGGACGTTTGCCTTTTCGGCAGGAGGCTCTGCCGCGGCCGAGCGCCATGAGATGTTGCGTCTCTGGGAAAGCACCGATCCCCACTGCTGTTGTGCCTGTAGATAGGGCGCCAAGGCACCGTGAAGAGCAGCAAGAGCTTTCAGGGCTGGGCCCTTCCTTGTGGGAGAAGGAGCCGGACCTTTGCCTATTCGGCAAGAGGCGCTGCCGCGGCCGAGCGCCATGAGATCTTGCGTCTCTGGGAAAGCACAGATCCCCACTGCTGTTGTGCCTGTAGATAGGGTGCCAAGGCACCGTGACAGAGCAGCAAGAGCTTTCAGGGCTGGGCCCTTCCTTGTGGGAGAAGGAGCCGGACGTTTGCCTTTTCGGCAAGAGGCTCTGGCGCGGCCGAGCACCATGAGATGTTGCGTCTCTGGGAAAGCACCGATCCCCACTGCTGTTGTGCCTGTAGGTAGAGCGCCAAGGCACCGTGAAGAGCAGCAAGAGCTTTGAGGGCTGGGCCCTTCCTTGTGGGAGAAGGAGCCGGACGTTTGCCTTTTCGGCAAGAGGCTCTGCCGCGGCCGAGCGCCATGAGATGTTGCGTCTCTGGGAAAGCACAGATCCCCAGTGCTGTTGTGCCTGTAGATAAGGTGCCAAGGCACAGTGAAGAGCAGCAAGAGCTTTGAGGGCTGGGCCCTTCCTTGTGGGAGAATGAGCTGGAAGTTTACCTTTTCTGCAAGAGGCTCTGCCGCGGCCCAGTGCCATGAGATGTTGCGTCTCTGGGAAAGCACACATCCCCACTGCTGTTGTGCCTGTAGATAGGGCGCCAAGGCACCATGAAGAGCAGCAACATTTTTCATGGCTGGGCCCTTCCTTGTGGGAGAAGGAGCCGGACGTTTGCCTTTTCGGCAAGAGGCGCTGCCGCGGCCGAGCACCATGAGATGTTGCGTATCTGAGAAAGCACAGATCCCCAGTGCTGTTGTGCCTGTAGATAAGGTGCCAAGGCACCGTGAAGAGCAGCAAGAGCTTTCAGGGCTGGGCCCTTCCTTGTGGGAGAATGAGCCGGAAGTTTAACTTTTCTGCAAGAGGCTCTGCCGCAGCCAAGTGCCATGAGATGTTGCGTCTCTGGGAAAGCACAGATCCCCACTGCTGTTCTGCCTGTAGATAGGGCGCCAAGGCACCGTGAAGAGCAGCGAGAGCTTTCAGGGCTGGGCCCTTCCTTGTGGGAGAAGGAGCCGGACGTTTGCCTTTTCGACAAGATGCGCTGCCGCGGCCGAGCACCATGAGATGTTGCGTCTCTGGGAAAGCACAGATCCCCAGTGCTGTTGTGCCTGTAGATAGGGCGCCAAGGGTAGGTGAAGAGCAGCAAGAGCTTTCAGGGCTGGGCCCTTCCTTGTGGGAGAAGGAGCCGGACGTTTGCCTTTTCGGCAAGAGGCTCTGCCGCGGCCGAGCGCCATGAGATCTTGCGTCTCTGGGAAAGCACAGATCCCCACTGCTGTTGTGCCTGTAGATAGAGCGCCAAGGCACCGTGAAGAGCAGCAAGAGCTTTGAGGGCTGGGCCCTTCCTTGTGGGAGAAGGAGCCGGACGTTTGCCTTTTCGGGAGGAGGCTCTGCCGCGGCCGAGCGCCATGAGATGTTGCGTCTCTGGGAAAGCACAGATCCCCAGTGCTGTTGTGGCTGTAGATAGGGCGCCAAGGCACCCTGAAGAGCAGCAAGAGCTTTCAGGGCTGGGCCCTTCCTTGTGGGAGAAGGAGCCGGACGTTTGCCTTTTCGGCAAGAGGCTCTGCCGCGGCCGAGCGCCATGAGATGTTGCGTCTCTGGGAAAGCACCGATCCCCACTGCTGTTGTGCCTGTAGGTAGAGCGCCAAGGCACCGTGAAGAGCAGCAAGAGCTTTGAGGGCTGGGCCCGGCCCTTCCTTGTGGGAGAAGGAGCCGGACGTTTGCCTTTTCGGCAAGAGGCTCTGCCGCGGCCGAGCCCCATGAGATCTTGCGTCTCTGGGAAAGCACAGATCCCCACTGCTGTTGTGCCTGTACATAGGGCGCCAAGGGTAGGTGAAGAGCAGCAAGAGCTTTCAGGGCTGGGCCCTTCCTTGTGGGAGAAGGAGCCGGACGTTTGCCTTTTCGGCAAGAGGCTCTGCCGCGGCCGAGCGCCATGAGATCTTGCGTCTCTGGGAAAGCACAGATCCCCACTGCTGTTGTGCCTGTAGATAGGGTGCCAAGGCACCGTGACAGAGCAGCAAGAGCTTTCAGGGCTGGGCCCTTCCTTGTAGGAGAAGGAGCCGGACGTTTGCCTTTTCGGCAAGAGGCTCTGCCGCGGCCGAGCGCCATGAGATGTTGCGTCTCTGGGAAAGCACAGATCCCCACTGCTCTTGTGGCTGTAGATAGGGCGCCAAGGCACCGTGAAGAGCAGCAAGAGCTTTGAGGGCTGGGCCCTTCCTTGTGGGAGAAGGAGCCGGACGTTTGCCTCTTCGGCAGGAGGCTCTGCTGCGGCCGAGCACCATGAGATGTTGCGTCTCTGGGAAAGCACAGATCCCCACTGGTGTTGTTGTTGTGCCTGTAGATAGGGCACCAAGGCACCGTGAAGAGCAGCAACAGCTTTGAGGGCTGGGCCCTTCCTTGTGGGAGAAGGAGCCGGACGTTTGCCTTTTCGGCAAGAGGCTCTGCCGCGGCCGAGCGCCATGAGATGTTGCGTCTCTGGGAAAGCACCGATCCCCAGTGCTCTTCTGCCTGTAGATAGGGCGCCAAGGCACCGTGAAGAGCAGCAAGAGCTTTCAGGGCTGGGCCCTTCCTTGTGGGAGAAGGAGCCGGACGTTTGCCTTTTCGGCCAGAGGCTCTGCCGCAGCCGAGCGCCATGAGATGTTGCGTCTCTGGGAAAGCACAGATCCCCAGTGCTGTTGTGCCTGTAGATAGGGCGCCAAGGCACCGTGAAGAGCAGCAAGAGCTTTGAGGGCTGGGCCCTTCCTTGTGGGAGAAGGAGCCGGACTTTTGACTTTTCGGCAAGATGCGCTGCCGCGGCCGAGCGCCATGAGATGTTGCGTCTCTGGGAAAGCACAGATCCCCACTGCTGTTGTGCCTGTTGATAGGGCGCCAAGGGTAGGTGAAGAGCAGCAAGAGCTTTCAGGGCTGGGCCCTTCCTTGTGGGATAAGGAGCCGGACGTTTGCCTTTTCGGCAAGAGGCTCTGCCGCGGCCGAGCGCCATGAGATGTTGCGTCTCTGGGAAAGCACCGATCCCCAGTGCTGTTGTGCCTGTAGATAGGGCGCCAAGGCACCGTGAAGAGCCGCAAGAGCTTTCAGGGCTGGGCCCTTCCTTGTGGGAGAAGGAGCCGGACGTTTGCCTTTTCGGCAGGAGGCTCTGCCGCAGCCGAGCGCCGTGAGATGTTGCGTCTCTGGGAAAGCACAGATCCCCAGTGCTGTTGTGCCTGTAGATAGGGCGCCAAGGCACCGTGAAGAGCAGCAAGAGCTTTGAGGGCTGGGCCCTTCCTTGTGGGAGAAGGAGCCGGACGTTTGCCTTTTCGGCAGGAGGCTCTGCCGCGGCCGAGCGCCATGAGATGTTGCGTCTCTGTGAAAGCACAGATCCCCACTGCTCTTGTGTCTGTAGATAGGGCGCCAAGGCACCGTGAAGAGCAGCAAGAGCTTTCAGGGCTGGGCCCTTCCTTGTGGGAGAAGGAGCCGGACGTTTGCCTTTTCGGCAAGAGGCTTTGCCGCTGCTGAGCGCCATGAGATGTTGCGTCTCTGGGAAAGCACAGATCCCCAGTGCTGTTGTGCCTGTAGATAGGGCGCCAAGGCACTGTGAAGAGCAGCAACAGCTTTCAGGGCTGGGCCCTTCCTTGTGGGAGAAGGAGCCGGACGTTTGCCTTTTCGGCCAGAGGCTCTGCCGCGGCCGAGCGCCATGATATGTTTCATCTCTGGGAAAGCACCGATCCCCACTGCTGTTGTGCCTGTAGATAGGGCGCCAAGGCACCGTGAAGAGCAGCGAGAGCTTTGAGGGCTGGGCCCTTCCTTGTGGGAGAAGGAGCCGGACGTTTGCCTTTTCGGCCAGAGGCTCTGCCGCGGCCGAGCGCCATGAGATGTTGCGTCTCTGGGAAAGCACAGATCCCCACTGCTGTTGTGCCTGTAGATAGGGCGCCAAGGCACCGTGAAGAGCAGCAAGAGCTTTCAGGGCTGGGCCCTTCCTTGTGGGAGAAGGAGCCGGACGTTTGCCTTTTCGGCAAGATGCGCTGCCGCGGCCGAGCGCCATGAGATGTTGCGTCTCTGGGAAAGCACAGATCCCCACTGCTGTTGTGCCTGTAGATAGGGCGCCAAGGGTAGGTGAAGAGCAGCAAGAGCTTTGAGGGCTGGGCCCTTCCTTGTGGGATAAGGAGCCGGACGTTTGCCTTTTCTGCAAGAGGATCTGCCGCGGCCGAGCGCCATGAGATGTTGCGTCTCTGGGAAAGCACCGATCCCCACTGCTGTTGTGCCTGTAGATAGGGCGCCAAGGCACCGTGAAGAGCAGCAAGAGCTTTCAGGGCTGGGCCCTTCCTTGTGGGAGAAGGAGCCGGACGTTTGCCTTTTCGGCAGGAGGCTCTGCCGCGGCCGAGCGCCGTGAGATGTTGCGTCTCTGGGAAAGCACAGATCCCCACTGCTGTTGTGCCTGTAGATAGGGCGCCAAGGCACCGTGAAGAGCAGCAAGAGCTTTGAGGGCTGGGCCCTTCCTTGTGGGAGAAGGAGCTGGACGTTTGCCTTTTCGGCAGGAGGCTCTGCCGCGGCCGAGCGCCATGAGATGTTGCGTCTCTGGGAAAGCACCGATCCCCAGTGCTGTTGTGCCTGTAGATAGGGCGCCAAGGCACCGTGAAGAGCAGCAAGAGCTTTGAGGGCTGGGCCGTTCCTTGTGGGAGAAGGAGCCGGACGTTTGCCTTTTCGGCAAGAGGCTCTGCCGCGGCCGAGCACCATGAGATGTTGCGTCTCTGGGAAAGCACCGATCCCCACTGCTGTTGTGCCTGTAGGTAGAGCGCCAAGGCACCGTGAAGAGCAGCAAGAGCTTTGAGGGCTGGGCCGTTCCTTGTGGGAGAAGGAGCCGGATGTTTGCCTTTTCGGCAGGAGGCTCTGCCGCGGCCGAGCGCCATGAGATGTTGCGTCTCTGGGAAAGCACAGATCCCCAGTGCTGCTGTTGTTGTGCCTGTAGACAGGGCACCAAGGCACCGTGAAGAGCAGCAAAAGCTTTCAGGGCTGGGCCCTTCCTTGTGGGAGAAGGAGCCGGACGTTTGCCTTTTCGGCAAGAGGCTCTGCCGCGGCCGAGCGCCATGAGATGTTGCGTCTCTGGAAAAGCACAGATCCCCACTGCTGTTGTGCCTGTAGATAAGGTGCCAAGGCACCGTGAAGAGCAGCAAGAGCTTTCAGGGCTGGGCCCTTCCTTGTGGGAGAAGGAGCCGGACGTTTACCTTTTCTGCAAGAGGTTCTGCCGCGGCCGAGCGCCATGAGATGTTGCGTCTCTGGGAAAGCACACATCCCCACTGCTGTTGTGCCGGTAGATAGGGCGCCAAGGCACTGTGAAGAGCAGCGAGAGCTTTGAGGGCTGGGCCCTTCCTTGTGGGAGAAGGAGCCGGACGTTTGCCTTTTCGGCCAGAGGCTCTGCCGCGGCCGAGCGCCATGAGATGTTGCGTCTCTGGGAAAGCACAGATCCCCAGTGCTGTTGTGCCTGTAGATAGGGCGCCAAGGCACCGTGAAGAGCAGCAAGAGCTTTCAGGGCTGGGCCCTTCCTTGTGGGAGAAGGAGACGGACGTTTGCCTTTTCGGCAAGATGCGCTGCCGCGGCCGAGCGCCATGAGATTTTGCGTCTCTGGGAAAGCACAGATCCCCAGTGCTGTTGTGCCTGTAGATAGGGCGCCAAGGGTAGGTGAAGAGCAGCAAGAGCTTTGAGGGCTGGGCCCTTCCTTGTGGGATAAGGAGCCGGACGTTTGCCTTTTCGGCAAGAGGCTCTGCCGCGGCCGAGCGCCATGAGATGTTGCGTCTCTGGGAAAGCACAGATCCCCAGTGCTGTTGTGGCTGTAGATAGGGCGCCAAGGCACCGTGAAGAGCAGCAAGAGCTTTCAGGGCTGGGCCCTTCCTTGTGGGAGAAGGAGCCGGACGTTTGCCTTTTCGGCAAGAGGCTCTGCCGCGGCTCAGTGCCATGAGATGTTGCGTCTCTGGGAAAGCACAGATCCCCAGTGCTGTTGTGCCTGTAGATAGGGCGCCAAGGCACCGTGACAGAGCAGCAAGAGCTTTGAGGGCTGGGCCGTTCCTTGTGGGATAAGGAGCCGGACGTTTGCCTTTTCGGCAAGAGGCTCTGCCGCGGCCGAGCACCATGAGATGTTGCGTCTCTGGGAAAGCACCGATCCCCACTGCTGTTGTGCCTGTAGGTAGAGCGCCAAGGCACCGTGAAGAGCAGCAAGAGCTTTGAGGGCTGGGCCCTTCCTTGTGGGAGAAGGAGCCGGACGTTTGCCTTTTCGGCAGGAGGCTCTGCCGCGGCCGAGCGCCATGAGATGTTGCGTCTCTGGAAAAGCACAGATCCCCACTGCTGTTGTGCCTGTAGATAAGGTGCCAAGGCACCGTGAAGAGCAGCAAGAGCTTTGAGGGCTGGGCCCTTCCTTGTGGGAGAAGGAGCCGGACGTTTACCTTTTCTGCAAGAGGCTCTGCCGCGGCCGAGCGCCATGAGATGTTGCGTCTCTGGGAAAGCACACATCCCCACTGCTGTTGTGCCGGTAGATAGGGCGCCAAGGCACTGTGAAGAGCAACGAGAGCTTTGAGGGCTGGGCCCTTCCTTGTGGGAGAAGGAGCCGGACGTTTGCCTTTTCGGCCAGAGGCTCTGCCGCGGCCGAGCGCCATGAGATGTTGCGTCTCTGGGAAAGCACAGATCCCCACTGCTGTTGTGCCTGTAGATAGGGCGCCAAGGGTAGGTGAAGAGCAGCAAGAGCTTTGAGGGCTGGGCCCTTCCTTGTGGGATAAGGAGCCGGACGTTTGCCTTTTCGGCAAGAGGCTCTGCCGCGGCCGAGCGCCATGAGATGTTGCGTCTCTGGGAAAGCACCGATCCCCACTGCTGTTGTGCCTGTAGATAGGGCGCCAAGGGTAAGTGAAGAGCAGCAAGAGCTTTGAGGGCTGGGCCCTTCCTTGTGGGAGAAGGAGCCGGACGTTTGCCTTTTCGGCAGGAGGCTCTGCCGCGGCCGAGCGCCATGAGATGTTGCGTCTCTGGGAAAGCACCGATCCCCACTGCTGTTGTGGCTGTAGATAGGGCGCCAAGGCACCGTGAAGAGCAGCAAGAGCTTTCAGGGCTGGGCCCTTCCTTGTGGGAGAAGGAGCCGGACGTTTGCCTTTTCGGCAAGAGGCTCTGCCGCGGCCGAGCACCATGAGATGTTGCGTCTCTGGGAAAGCACCGATCCCCACTGCTGTTGTGCCTGTAGATAGGGCGCCAAGGGTAGGTGAAGAGCAGCAAGAGCTTTAAGGGCTGGGCCCTTCCTTGTGGGAGAAGGAGCCGGACGTTTGCCTTTTCGGCAAGAGGCTCTGCCGCGGCTGAGCGCCATGAGATGTTGCGTCTCTGGGAAAGCACAGATCCCCAGTGCTGTTGTGCCTGTAGATAGGGCGCCAAGGCACCGTGACAGAGCAGCAAGAGCTTTCAGGGCTGGGCCCTTCCTTGTGGGAGAAGGAGCCGGACGTTTGCCTTTTCGGCAAGAGGCTCTGCCGCGGCCGAGCACCATGAGATGTTGCGTCTCTGGGAAAGCACCGATCCCCACTGCTGTTGTGCCTGTAGGTAGAGCGCCAAGGCACCGTGAAGAGCAGCAAGAGCTTTCAGGGCTGGGCCCTTCCTTGTGGGAGAAGGAGCCGGACCTTTGCCTTTTCGGCAAGAGGCGCTGCCGCGGCCGAGCGCCATGAGATGTTGCGTCTCTGGGAAAGCACAGATCCCCACTGCTGTTGTGCCTGTAGATAGGGTGCCAAGGCACCGTGACAGAGCAGCAAGAGCTTTCAGGGCTGGGCCCTTCCTTGTGGGAGAAGGAGCCGGACGTTTGCCTTTTCGGCAAGAGGCTCTGCCGCGGCCGAGCACCATGAGATGTTGCGTCTCTGGGAAAGCACCGATCCCCACTGCTGTTGTGCCTGTAGGTAGAGCGCCAAGGCACCGTGAAGAGCAGCAAGAGCTTTGAGGGCTGGGCCCTTCCTTGTGGGAGAAGGAGCCGGACGTTTGCCTTTTCGGCAAGAGGCTCTGCCGCGGCCGAGCGCCATGAGATGTTGCGTCTCTGGGAAAGCACAGATCCCCAGTGCTGTTGTGCCTGTAGATAGGGCGCCAAGGCACCGTGAAGAGCAGCAAGAGCTTTCAGGGCTGGGCCCTTCCTTGTGGGAGAAGGAGCCGGACGTTTGCCTTTTCGGCAAGAGGCGCTGCCGCGGCCGAGCGCCATGAGATCTTGCGTCTCTGGGAAAGCACAGATCCCCACTGCTGTTGTGCCTGTAGATAGGGTGCCAAGGCACCGTGACAGAGCAGCAAGAGCTTTCAGGGCTGGGCCCTTCCTTGTGGGAGAAGGAGCCGGACGTTTGCCTTTTCGGCAAGAGGCTCTGCCGCGGCCGAGCACCATGAGATGTTGCGTCTCTGGGAAAGCACCGATCCCCACTGCTGTTGTGCCTGTAGGTAGAGCGCCAAGGCACCGTGAAGAGCAGCAAGAGCTTTCAGGGCTGGGCCCTTCCTTGTGGGAGAAGGAGCCGGACGTTTGCCTTTTCGGCAAGAGGCTCTGCCGCGGCCGAGCGCCATGAGATGTTGCGTCTCTGGGAAAGCACAGATCCCCAGTGCTGTTGTGCCTGTAGATAAGGTGCCAAGGCACCGTGAAGAGCAGCAAGAGCTTTCAGGGCTGGGCCCTTCCTTGTGGGAGAAGGAGCCGGAAGTTTAACTTTTCTGCAAGAGGCTCTGCCGCGGCCAAGCGCCATGAGATGTTGCGTCTCTGGGAAAGCACAGATCCCCACTGCTGTTGTGCCTGTAGATAGAGCGCCAAGGCACCGTGAAGAGCAGCAAGAGCTTTGAGGGCTGGGCCCTTCCTTGTGGGAGAAGGAGCCGGACGTTTGCCTTTTCGGCAAGAGGCTCTGCCGCGGCCGAGCGCCATGAGATGTTGCGTCTCTGGGAAAGCACAGATCCCCAGTGCTGTTGTGGCTGTAGATAGGGCGCCAAGGCACCGTGAAGAGCAGCAAGAGCTTTCAGGGCTGGGCCCTTCCTTGTGGGAGAAGGAGCCGGACGTTTGCCTTTTCGGCAGGAGGCTCTGCCGCGGCCGAGCGCCATGAGATGTTGCGTCTCTGGGAAAGCACCGATCCCCACTGCTGTTGTGGCTGTAGATAGGGCGCCAAGGCACCGTGAAGAGCAGCAAGAGCTTTCAGGGCTGGGCCCTTCCTTGTGGGAGAAGGAGCCGGACGTTTGCCTTTTCGGCAAGAGGCTCTGCCGCGGCCGAGCACCATGAGATGTTGCGTCTCTGGGAAAGCACCGATCCCCACTGCTGTTGTGCCTGTAGGTAGAGCGCCAAGGCACCGTGAAGAGCAGCAAGAGCTTTGAGGGCTGGGCCCTTCCTTGTGGGAGAAGGAGCCGGACGTTTGCCTTTTCGGCAAGAGGCTCTGCCGCGGCCGAGCGCCATGAGATGTTGCGTCTCTGGGAAAGCACAGATCCCCAGTGCTGTTGTGCCTGTAGATAGGGCGCCAAGGCACCGTGAAGAGCAGCAAGAGCTTTCAGGGCTGGGCCCTTCCTTGTGGGAGAAGGAGCCGGACGTTTGCCTTTTCGGCAAGAGGCGCTGCCGCGGCCGAGCGCCATGAGATCTTGCGTCTCTGGGAAAGCACAGATCCCCACTGCTGTTGTGCCTGTAGATAGGGTGCCAAGGCACCGTGACAGAGCAGCAAGAGCTTTCAGGGCTGGGCCCTTCCTTGTGGGAGAAGGAGCCGGACGTTTGCCTTTTCGGCAAGAGGCTCTGCCGCGGCCGAGCACCATGAGATGTTGCGTCTCTGGGAAAGCACCGATCCCCACTGCTGTTGTGCCTGTAGGTAGAGCGCCAAGGCACCGTGAAGAGCAGCAAGAGCTTTCAGGGCTGGGCCCTTCCTTGTGGGAGAAGGAGCCGGAAGTTTAACTTTTCTGCAAGAGGCTCTGCCGCGGCCAAGCGCCATGAGATGTTGCGTCTCTGGGAAAGCACAGATCCCCACTGCTGTTGTGCCTGTAGATAGAGCGCCAAGGCACCGTGAAGAGCAGCAAGAGCTTTGAGGGCTGGGCCCTTCCTTGTGGGAGAAGGAGCCGGACGTTTGCCTTTTCGGCAAGAGGCTCTGCCGCGGCCGAGCGCCATGAGATGTTGCGTCTCTGGGAAAGCACAGATCCCCAGTGCTGTTGTGCCTGTAGATAGGGCGCCAAGGCACCGTGAAGAGCAGCAAGAGCTTTCAGGGCTGGGCCCTTCCTTGTGGGAGAAGGAGCCGGACGTTTGCCTTTTCGGCAAGAGGCTCTGCCGCGGCCGAGCACCATGAGATGTTGCGTCTCTGGGAAAGCACCGATCCCCACTGCTGTTGTGCCTGTAGGTAGAGCGCCAAGGCACCGTGAAGAGCAGCAAGAGCTTTGAGGGCTGGGCCCGGCCCTTCCTTGTGGGAGAAGGAGCCGGACGTTTGCCTTTTCGGCAAGAGGCTCTGACGTGGCCGAGCCCCATGAGATGTTGCGTCTCTGGGAAAGCACAGATCCCCACTGCTGTTGTGCCTGTAGATAAGGTGCCAAGGCACCGTGAAGAGCAGCAAGAGCTTTCAGGGCTGGGCCCTTCCTTGTGGGAGAAGGAGCCGGACGTTTACCTTTTCTGCAAGAGGCTCTGCCGCGGCCAAGCGCCATGAGATGTTGCGTCTCTGGGAAAGCACACATCCCCACTGCTGTTGTGCCGGTAGATAGGGCGCCAAGGCACCGTGAAGAGCAGCGAGAGCTTTGAGGGCTGGGCCCTTCCTTGTGGGAGAAGGAGCCGGACGTTTGCCTTTTCGGCCAGAGGCTCTGCCGCGGCCGAGCGCCATGAGATGTTGCGTCTCTGGGAAAGCACAGATCCCCAGTGCTGTTGTGCCTGTAGATAGGGCGCCAAGGCACCGTGAAGAGCAGCAAGAGCTTTGAGGGCTGGGCCCTTCCTTGTGGGAGAAGGAGCCGGACGTTTGCCTTTTCGGCAAGATGCGCTGCCGCGGCCGAGCGCCATGAGATGTTGCGTCTCTGGGAAAGCACAGATCCCCACTGCTGTTGTGCCTGTAGATAGGGCGCCAAGGGTAGGTGAAGAGCAGCAAGAGCTTTGAGGGCTGGGCCCTTCCTTGTGGGATAAGGAGCCGGACGTTTGCCTTTTCGGCAAGAGGCTCTGCCGCGGCCGAGCGCCATGAGATGTTGCGTCTCTGGGAAAGCACAGATCCCCAGTGCTGTTGTGCCTGTAGATAGGGTGCCAAGGCACCGTGAAGAGCAGCAAGAGCTTTCAGGGCTGGGCCCTTCCTTGTGGGAGAAGGAGCCGGACGTTTGCCTTTTCGGCAGGAGGCTCTGCCGCGGCCGAGCACCGTGAGATGTTGCGTCTCTGGGAAAGCACAGATCCCCACTGCTGTTGTGCCTGTAGATAGGGCGCCAAGGGTAAGTGAAGAGCAGCAAGAGCTTTGAGGGCTGGGCCCTTCCTTGTGGGAGAAGGAGCCGGACGTTTGCCTTTTCGGCAGGAGGCTCTGCCGCGGCCGAGCGCCATGAGATGTTGCGTCTCTGGGAAAGCACCGATCCCCAGTGCTGTTGTGCCTGTAGATAGGGCGCCAAGGCACCGTGAAGAGCAGCAAGAGCTTTCAGGGCTGGGCCCTTCCTTGTGGGAGAAGGAGCCGGACGTTTGCCTTTTCGGCAAGAGGCTCTGCCGCGGCCGAGCACCATGAGATGTTGCGTCTCTGGGAAAGCACCGATCCCCACTGCTGTTGTGCCTGTAGATAGGGCGCCAAGGGTAGGTGAAGAGCAGCAAGAGCTTTCAGGGCTGGGCCCTTCCTTGTGGGAAAAGGAGCCGGACGTTTGCCTTTTCGGCAAGAGGCTCTGCCGCGGCTGAGCGCCATGAGATGTTGCGTATCTGGGAAAGCACAGATCCCCAGTGCTGTTGTGCCTGTAGATAGGGCGCCAAGGCACCGTGACAGAGCAGCAAGAGCTTTGAGGGCTGGGCCCTTCCTTGTGGGAGAAGGAGCCGGACGTTTGCCTTTTCGGCAGGAGGCTCTGCCGCGGCCGAGCGCCATGAGATGTTGCGTCTCTGGGAAAGCACCGATCCCCACTGCTGTTGTGCCTGTAGATAGGGCGCCAAGGCACCGTGAAGAGCAGCAAGAGCTTTCAGGGCTGGGCCCTTCCTTGTGGGAGAAGGAGCCGGACCTTTGCCTTTTCGGCAAGAGGCGCTGCCGCGGCCGAGCGCCATGAGATCTTGCGTCTCTGGGAAAGCACAGATCCCCACTGCTGTTGTGCCTGTAGATAGGGTGCCAAGGCACCGTGACAGAGCAGCAAGAGCTTTCAGGGCTGGGCCCTTCCTTGTGGGAGAAGGAGCCGGACGTTTGCCTTTTCGGCAAGAGGCTCTGCCGCGGCCGAGCCCCATGAGATGTTGCGTCTCTGGGAAAGCACAGATCCCCAGTGCTGTTGTGCCTGTAGATAAGGTGCCAAGGCACCGTGAAGAGCAGCAAGAGCTTTGAGGGCTGGGCCCTTCCTTGTGGGAGAAGGAGCCGGACGTTTGCCTTTTCGGCAAGAGGCTCTGCCGCGGCCGAGCGCCATGAGATGTTGCGTCTCTGGGAAAGCACAGATCCCCAGTGCTGTTGTGCCTGTAGATAAGGTGCCAAGGCACAGTGAAGAGCAGCAAGAGCTTTCAGGGCTGGGCCCTTCCTTGTGGGAGAATGAGCCGGAAGTTTACCTTTTCTGCAAGAGGCTCTGCCGCGGCCCAGTGCCATGAGATGTTGCGTCTCTGGGAAAGCACAGATCCCCACTGCTGTTGTGCCTGTAGATAGGGCACCAAGGCACCGTGAAGAGCAGCAAGAGCATTCAGGGCTGGGCCCTTCCTTGTGGGAGAAGGAGCCGGACGTTTGCCTTTTCGGCAAGAGACGCTGCCGCGGCCGGGCACCATGAGATGTTGCGTATCTGAGAAAGCACAGATCCCCAGTGCTGTTGTGCCTGTAGATAAGGTGCCAAGGCACCGTGAAGAGCAGCAAGAGCTTTCAGGGCTGGGCCCTTCCTTGTGGGAGAATGAGCCGGAAGTTTAACTTTTCTGCAAGAGGCTCTGCCGCGGCCGAGCGCCATGAGATCTTGCGTCTCTGGGAAAGCACAGATCCCCACTGCTGTTGTGCCTGTAGATAGGGCGCCAAGGCACCGTGAAGAGCAGCAAGAGCTTTGAGGGCTGGGCCCTTCCTTGTGGGAGAAGGAGCCGGACGTTTGCCTTTTCGGCAAGAGGCTCTGCCGCGGCCGAGCGCCATGAGATGTTGCGTCTCTGGGAAAGCACAGATCCCCAGTGCTGTTGTGGCTGTAGATAGGGCGCCAAGGCACCGTGAAGAGCAGCAAGAGCTTTGAGGGCTGGGCCCTTCCTTGTGGGAGAAGGAGCCGGACGTTTGCCTTTTCGGCAAGAGGCTCTGCCGCGGCCGAGCGCCATGAGATTTTGCGTCTCTGGGAAAGCACAGATCCCCACTGCTCTTGTGGCTGTAGATAGGGCGCCAAGGCACCGTGAAGAGCAGCAAGAGCTTTCAGGGCTGGGCCCTTCCTTGTGGGAGAAGGAGCCGGACGTTTGCCTTTTCGGCAAGAGGCTCTGCCGCGGCCGAGCACCATGAGATGTTGCGTCTCTGGGAAAGCACCGATCCCCAGTGCTGTTGTGCCTGTAGGTAGAGCGCCAAGGCACCGTGAAGAGCAGCAAGAGCTTTGAGGGCTGGGCCCGGCCCTTCCTTGTGGGAGAAGGAGCCGGACGTTTGCCTTTTCGGCAAGAGGCTCTGCCGCGGCCGAGCCCCATGAGATGTTGCGTCTCTGGGAAAGCACAGATCCCCAGTGCTGTTGTGCCTGTAGATAAGGTGCCAAGGCACCGTGAAGAGCAGCAAGAGCTTTCAGGGCTGGGCCCTTCCTTGTGGGAGAATGAGCCGGAAGTTTACCTTTTCTGCAAGAGGCTCTGCCGCGGCCAAGTGCCATGAGATGTTGCGTCTCTGGGAAAGCACAGATCCCCACTGCTGTTGTGCCTGTAGATAGGGCGCCAAGGCACCGTGAAGAGCAGCAAGAGCTTTCAGGGCTGGGCCCTTCCTTGTGGGAGAAGGAGCCGGACGTTTGCCTTTTCGGCAAGATGCGCTGCCGCGGCCGAGCGCCATGAGATGTTGCGTCTCTGGGAAAGCACAGATCCCCACTGCTGTTGTGCCTGTAGATAGGGCGCCAAGGGTAGGTGAAGAGCAGCAAGAGCTTTCAGGGCTGGGCCCTTCCTTGTGGGAGAAGGAGCCGGACGTTTGCCTTTTCGGCAAGAGGCTCTGCCGCGGCCGAGCGCCATGAGATGTTGCGTCTCTGGGAAAGCACAGATCCCCAGTGCTGTTGTGCCTGTAGATAAGGTGCCAAGGCACCGTGAAGAGCAGCAAGAGCTTTCAGGGCTGGGCCCTTCCTTGTGGGAGAAGGAGCCGGAAGTTTAACTTTTCTGCAAGAGGCTCTGCCGCGGCCAAGCGCCATGAGATGTTGCGTCTCTGGGAAAGCACAGATCCCCACTGCTGTTGTGCCTGTAGATAGAGCGCCAAGGCACCGTGAAGATCAGCAAGAGCTTTGAGGGCTGGGCCCTTCCTTGTGGGAGAAGGAGCCGGACGTTTAACTTTTCTGCAAGAGGCTCTGCCGCGGCCGAGCGCCATGAGATGTTGCGTCTCTGGGAAAGCACAGATCCCCAGTGCTGTTGTGCCTGTAGATAGGGCGCCAAGGCACCGTGAAGAGCAGCAAGAGCTTTCAGGGCTGGGCCCTTCCTTGTGGGAGAAGGAGCCGGACGTTTGCCTTTTCGGCAAGAGGCTCTGCCGCGGCCGAGCGCCATGAGATGTTGCGTCTCTGGGAAAGCACAGATCCCCACTGCTCTTGTGGCTGTAGATAGGGCGCCAAGGCACCGTGAAGAGCAGCAAGAGCTTTCAGGGCTGGGCCCTTCCTTGTGGGAGAAGGAGCCGGACGTTTGCCTTTTCGGCAAGAGGCTCTGCCGCGGCCGAGCACGATGAGATGTTGCGTCTCTGGGAAAGCACCGATCCCCACTGCTGTTGTGCCTGTAGGTAGAGCGCCAAGGCACCGTGAAGAGCAGCAAGAGCTTTGAGGGCTGGGCCCGGCCCTTCCTTGTGGGAGAAGGAGCCGGACGTTTGCCTTTTCGGCAAGAGGCTCTGACGTGGCCGAGCCCCATGAGATGTTGCGTCTCTGGGAAAGCACAGATCCCCACTGCTGTTGTGCCTGTAGATAAGGTGCCAAGGCACCGTGAAGAGCAGCAAGAGCTTTCAGGGCTGGGCCCTTCCTTGTGGGAGAAGGAGCCGGACGTTTACCTTTTCTGCAAGAGGCTCTGCCGCGGCCGAGCGCCATGAGATGTTGCGTCTCTGGGAAAGCACACATCCCCACTGCTGTTGTGCCGGTAGATAGGGCGCCAAGGCACCTTGAAGAGCAGCGAGAGCTTTGAGGGCTGGGCCCTTCCTTGTGGGAGAAGGAGCCGGACGTTTGCCTTTTCGGCAAGAGGCTCTGCCGCGGCCGAGCGCCATGAGATGTTGCGTCTCTGGGAAAGCACAGATCCCCAGTGCTGTTGTGCCTGTAGATAGGGCGCCAAGGCACCGTGAAGAGCAGCAAGAGCTTTGAGGGCTGGGCCCTTCCTTGTGGGAGAAGGAGCCGGACGTTTGCCTTTTCGGCAAGATGCGCTGCCGCGGCCGAGCGCCATGAGATGTTGCGTCTCTGGGAAAGCACAGATCCCCACTGCTGTTGTGCCTGTAGATAGGGCGCCAAGGGTAGGTGAAGAGCAGCAAGAGCTTTGAGGGCTGGGCCCTTCCTTGTGGGATAAGGAGCCGGACGTTTGCCTTTTCGGCAAGAGGCTCTGCCGCGGCCGAGCGCCATGAGATGTTGCGTCTCTGGGAAAGCACAGATCCCCAGTGCTGTTGTGCCTGTAGATAGGGTGCCAAGGCACCGTGAAGAGCAGCAAGAGCTTTCAGGGCTGGGCCCTTCCTTGTGGGAGAAGGAGCCGGACGTTTGCCTTTTCGGCAGGAGGCTCTGCCGCGGCCGAGCACCGTGAGATGTTGCGTCTCTGGGAAAGCACAGATCCCCACTGCTGTTGTGCCTGTAGATAGGGCGCCAAGGGTAAGTGAAGAGCAGCAAGAGCTTTGAGGGCTGGGCCCTTCCTTGTGGGAGAAGGAGCCGGACGTTTGCCTTTTCGGCAGGAGGCTCTGCCGCGGCCGAGCGCCATGAGATGTTGCGTCTCTGGGAAAGCACCGATCCCCAGTGCTGTTGTGCCTGTAGATAGGGCGCCAAGGCACCGTGAAGAGCAGCAAGAGCTTTCAGGGCTGGGCCCTTCCTTGTGGGAGAAGGAGCCGGACGTTTGCCTTTTCGGCAAGAGGCTCTGCCGCGGCCGAGCACCATGAGATGTTGCGTCTCTGGGAAAGCACCGATCCCCACTGCTGTTGTGCCTGTAGATAGGGCGCCAAGGGTAGGTGAAGAGCAGCAAGAGCTTTCAGGGCTGGGCCCTTCCTTGTGGGAAAAGGAGCCGGACGTTTGCCTTTTCGGCAAGAGGCTCTGCCGCGGCCGAGCACCATGAGATGTTGCGTCTCTGGGAAAGCACCGATCCCCACTGCTGTTGTGCCTGTAGGTAGAGCTCCAAGGCACCGTGAAGAGCAGCAAGAGCTTTGAGGGCTGGGCCCTTCCTTGTGGGAGAAGGAGCCGGACGTTTGCCTTTTCGGCAGGAGGCTCTGCCGCGGCCGAGCGCCATGAGATGTTGCGTCTCTGGGAAAGCACCGATCCCCACTGCTGTTGTGCCTGTAGATAGGGCGCCAAGGCACCGTGAAGAGCAGCAAGAGCTTTCAGGGCTGGGCCCTTCCTTGTGGGAGAAGGAGCCGGACCTTTGCCTTTTCGGCAAGAGGCGCTGCCGCGGCCGAGCGCCATGAGATCTTGCGTCTCTGGGAAAGCACAGATCCCCACTGCTGTTGTGCCTGTAGATAGGGTGCCAAGGCACCGTGACAGAGCAGCTAGAGCTTTCAGGGCTGGGCCCTTCCTTGTGGGAGAAGGAGCCGGACGTTTGCCTTTTCGGCAAGAGGCTTTGCCGCGGCCGAGCCCCATGAGATGTTGCGTCTCTGGGAAAGCACCGATCCCCACTGCTGTTGTGCCTGTAGGTAGAGCGCCAAGGCACCGTGAAGAGCAGCAAGAGCTTTGAGGGCTGGGCCCTTCCTTGTGGGAGAAGGAGCCGGACGTTTGCCTTTTCGGCAAGAGGCTCTGCCGCGGCCGAGCGCCATGAGATGTTGCGTCTCTGGGAAAGCACAGATCCCCAGTGCTGTTGTGCCTGTAGATAAGGTGCCAAGGCACAGTGAAGAGCAGCAAGAGCTTTCAGGGCTGGGCCCTTCCTTGTGGGAGAAGGAGCCGGAAGTTTACCTTTTCTGCAAGAGGCTCTGCCGCGGCCCAGTGCCATGAGATGTTGCGTCTCTGGGAAAGCACAGATCCCCACTGCTGTTGTGCCTGTAGATAGGGCACCAAGGCACCGTGAAGAGCAGCAAGAGCATTCAGGGCTGGGCCCTTCCTTGTGGGAGAAGGAGCCGGACGTTTGCCTTTTCGGCAAGAGGCGCTGCCGCGGCCGAGCACCATGAGATGTTGCGTATCTGAGAAAGCACAGATCCCCAGTGCTGTTGTGCCTGTAGATAGGGCGCCAAGGCACCGTGAAGAGCAGCAAGAGCTTTCAGGGCTGGGCCCTTCCTTGTGGGAGAATGAGCCGGAAGTTTAACTTTTCTGCAAGAGGCTCTGCCGCGGCCGAGCGCCATGAGATCTTGCGTCTCTGGGAAAGCACAGATCCCCACTGCTGTTGTGCCTGTAGATAGGGCGCCAAGGCACCGTGAAGAGCAGCAAGAGCTTTCAGGGCTGGGCCCTTCCTTGTGGGAGAAGGAGCCGGACGTTTGCCTTTTCGGCAAGAGGCTCTGCCGCGGCCGAGCGCCATGAGATGTTGCGTCTCTGGGAAAGCACAGATCCCCACTGCTCTTGTGGCTGTAGATAGGGCGCCAAGGCACCGTGAAGAGCAGCAAGAGCTTTCAGGGCTGGGCCCTTCCTTGTGGGAGAAGGAGCCGGACGTTTGCCTTTTTGGCAAGAGGCTCTGCCGCGGCCGAGCGCCATGAGATTTTGCGTCTCTGGGAAAGCACAGATCCCCACTGCTCTTGTGGCTGTAGATAGGGCGCCAAGGCACCGTGAAGAGCAGCAAGAGCTTTCAGGGCTGGGCCCTTCCTTGTGGGAGAAGGAGCCGGACGTTTGCCTTTTCGGCAAGAGGCTCTGCCGCGGCCGAGCACCATGAGATGTTGCGTCTCTGGGAAAGCACCGATCCCCAGTGCTGTTGTGCCTGTAGGTAGAGCGCCAAGGCACCGTGAAGAGCAGCAAGAGCTTTGAGGGCTGGGACCGGACCTTCCTTGTGGGAGAAGGAGCCGGACGTTTGCCTTTTCGGCAAGAGGCTCTGCCGCGGCCGAGCCCCATGAGATGTTGCGTCTCTGGGAAAGCACAGATCCCCAGTGCTGTTGTGCCTGTAGATAAGGTGCCAAGGCACCGTGAAGAGCAGCAAGAGCTTTCAGGGCTGGGCCCTTCCTTGTGGGAGAATGAGCCGGAAGTTTAACTTTTCTGCAAGAGGCTCTGCCGCGGCCAAGTGCCATGAGATGTTGCGTCTCTGGGAAAGCACAGATCCCCACTGCTGTTGTGCCTGTAGATAGGGCGCCAAGGCACCGTGAAGAGCAGCAAGAGCTTTCAGGGCTGGGCCCTTCCTTGTGGGAGAAGGAGCCGGACGTTTGCCTTTTCGGCAAGATGCGCTGCCGCGGCCGAGCGCCATGAGATGTTGCGTCTCTGGGAAAGCACAGATCCCCACTGCTGTTGTGCCTGTAGATAGGGCGCCAAGGGTAGGTGAAGAGCAGCAAGAGCTTTCAGGGCTGGGCCCTTCCTTGTGGGAGAAGGAGCCGGACGTTTGCCTTTTCGGCAAGAGGCTCTGCCGCGGCCGAGCGCCATGAGATGTTGCGTCTCTGGGAAAGCACCGATCCCCTCTGCTGTTGTGCCTGTAGATAGGGTGCCAAGGCACCGTGAAGAGCAGCAAGAGCTTTCAGGGCTGGGCCCTTCCTTGTGGGAGAAGGAGCCGGACGTTTGCCTTTTCGGCAGGAGGCTCTGCCGCGGCCGAGCACCGTGAGATGTTGCGTCTCTGGGAAAGCACAGATCCCCACTGCTGTTGTGCCTGTAGATAGGGCGCCAAGGGTAAGTGAAGAGCAGCAAGAGCTTTGAGGGCTGGGCCCTTCCTTGTGGGAGAAGGAGCCGGACGTTTGCCTTTTCGGCAGGAGGCTCTGCCGCGGCCGAGCGCCATGAGATGTTGCGTCTCTGGGAAAGCACCGATCCCCAGTGCTGTTGTGCCTGTAGATAGGGCGCCAAGGCACCGTGAAGAGCAGCAAGAGCTTTGAGGGCTGGGCCCTTCCTTGTGGGAGAAGGAGCCGGACGTTTGCCTTTTCGCCAAGAGGCTCTGCCGCGGCCGAGCACCATGAGATGTTGCGTCTCTGGGAAAGCACACATCCCCACTGCTGTTGTGCCTGTAGATAGGGCGCCAAGGGTAGGTGAAGAGCAGCAAGAGCTTTAAGGGCTGGGCCCTTCCTTGTGGGAAAAGGAGCCGGACGTTTGCCTTTTCGGCAAGAGTCTCTGCCGCGGCTGAGCGCCATGAGATGTTGCGTCTCTGGGAAAGCACAGATCCCCAGTGCTGTTGTGCCTGTAGATAGGGCGCCAAGGCACCGTGACAGAGCAGCAAGAGCTTTGAGGGCTGGGCCCTTCCTTGTGGGAGAAGGAGCCGGACGTTTGCCTTTTCGGCAAGAGGCTCTGCCGCGGCCGAGCACCATGAGATGTTGCGTCTCTGGGAAAGCACCGATCCCCACTGCTGTTGTGCCTGTAGGTAGAGCGCCAAGGCACCGTGAAGAGCAGCAAGAGCTTTGAGGGCTGGGCCCTTCCTTGTGGGAGAAGGAGCCGGACGTTTGCCTTTTCGGCAGGAGGCTCTGCCGCGGCCGAGCGCCATGAGATGTTGCGTCTCTGGGAAAGCACCGATCCCCACTGCTGTTGTGCCTGTAGATAGGGCGCCAAGGCACCGTGAAGAGCAGCAAGAGCTTTCAGGGCTGGGCCCTTCCTTGTGGGAGAAGGAGCCGGACCTTTGCCTTTTCGGCAAGAGGCGCTGCCGCGGCCGAGCGCCATGAGATCTTGCGTCTCTGGGAAAGCACAGATCCCCACTGCTGTTGTGCCTGTAGATAGGGTGCCAAGGCACCGTGACAGAGCAGCAAGAGCTTTGAGGGCTGGGCCCTTCCTTGTGGGAGAAGGAGCCGGACGTTTGCCTTTTCGGCAAGAGGCTCTGCCGCGGCCGAGCGCCATGAGATGTTGCGTCTCTGGGAAAGCACAGATCCCCAGTGCTGTTGTGCCTGTAGATAAGGTGCCAAGGCACAGTGAAGAGCAGCAAGAGCTTTCAGGGCTGGGCCCTTCCTTGTGGGAGAATGAGCCGGAAGTTTACCTTTTCTGCAAGAGGCTCTGCCGCGGCCCAGTGCCATGAGATGTTGCGTCTCTGGGAAAGCACAGATCCCCACTGCTGTTGTGCCTGTAGATAGGGCACCAAGGCACCGTGAAGAGCAGCAAGAGCATTCAGGGCTGGGCCCTTCCTTGTGGGAGAAGGAGCCGGACGTTTGCCTTTTCGGCAAGAGGCGCTGCCGCGGCCGAGCACCATGAGATGTTGCGTATCTGAGAAAGCACAGATCCCCAGTGCTGTTGTGCCTGTAGATAAGGTGCCAAGGCACCGTGAAGAGCAGCAAGAGCTTTCAGGTCTGGGCCCTTCCTTGTGGGAGAATGAGCCGGAAGTTTAACTTTTCTGCAAGAGGCTCTGCCGCGGCCGAGCGCCATGAGATCTTGCGTCTCTGGGAAAGCACAGATCCCCAGTGCTGTTGTGCCTGTAGATAGGGCGCCAAGGCACCGTGAAGAGCAGCAAGAGCTTTGAGGGCTGGGCCCTTCCTTGTGGGAGAAGGAGCCGGACGTTTGCCTTTTCGGCAAGAGGCTCTGCCGCGGCCGAGCGCCATGAGATGTTGCGTCTCTGGGAAAGCACAGATCCCCAGTGCTGTTGTGGCTGTAGATAGGGCGCCAAACACCGTGAAGAGCAGCAAGAGCTTTCAGGGCTGGGCCCTTCCTTGTGGGAGAAGGAGCCGGACGTTTGCCTTTTCGGCAAGAGGCTCTGCCGCGGCCGAGCGCCATGAGATTTTGCGTCTCTGGGAAAGCACAGATCCCCACTGCTCTTGTGGCTGTAGATAGGGCACCAAGGCACCGTGAAGAGCAGCAAGAGCTTTCAGGGCTGGGCCCTTCCTTGTGGGAGAAGGAGCCGGACGTTTGCCTTTTCGGCAAGAGGCTCTGCCGCGGCCGAGCCCCATGAGATGTTGCGTCTCTGGGAAAGCACAGATCCCCAGTGCTGTTGTGCCTGTAGATAAGGTGCCAAGGCACCGTGAAGAGCAGCAAGAGCTTTCAGGGCTGGGCCCTTCCTTGTGGGAGAATGAGCCGGAAGTTTAACTTTTCTGCAAGAGGCTCTGCCGCGGCAAAGTGCCATGAGATGTTGCGTCTCTGGGAAAGCACAGATCCCCACTGCTGTTGTGCCTGTAGATAGGGCGCCAAGGCACCGTGAAGAGCAGCAAGAGCTTTCAGGGCTGGGCCCTTCCTTGTGGGAGAAGGAGCCGGACGTTTGCCTTTTCGGCAAGATGCGCTGCCGCGGCCGAGCGCCATGAGATGTTGCGTCTCTGGGAAAGCACAGATCCCCACTGCTGTTGTGCCTGTAGATAGGGCGCCAAGGGAAGGTGAAGAGCAGCAAGAGCTTTCAGGGCTGGGCCCTTCCTTGTGGGAGAAGGAGCCGGACGTTTGCCTTTTCGGCAAGAGGCTCTGCCGCGGCCGAGCGCCATGAGATGTTGCGTCTCTGGGAAAGCACCGATCCCCTCTGCTGTTGTGCCTGTAGACAGGGTGCCAAGGCACCGTGAAGAGCAGCAAGAGCTTTCAGGGCTGGGCCCTTCCTTGTGGGAGAAGGAGCCGGACGTTTGCCTTTTCGGCAGGAGGCTCTGCCGCGGCCGAGCACCGTGAGATGTTGCGTCTCTGGGAAAGCACAGATCCCCACTGCTGTTGTGCCTGTAGATAGGGCGCCAAGGGTAAGTGAAGAGCAGCAAGAGCTTTGAGGGCTGGGCCCTTCCTTGTGGGAGAAGGAGCCGGACGTTTGCCTTTTCGGCAGGAGGCTCTGCCGCGGCCGAGCGCCATGAGATGTTGCGTCTCTGGGAAAGCACCGATCCCCAGTGCTGTTGTGCCTGTAGATAGGGCGCCAAGGCACCGTGAAGAGCAGCAAGAGCTTTCAGGGCTGGGCCCTTCCTTGTGGGAGAAGGAGCCGGACGTTTGCCTTTTCGGCAAGAGGCTCTGCCGCGGCCGAGCACCATGAGATGTTGCGTCTCTGGGAAAGCACCGATCCCCACTGCTGTTGTGCCTGTAGGTAGAGCGCCAAGGCACCGTGAAGAGCAGCAAGAGCTTTAAGGGCTGGGCCCTTCCTTGTGGGAAAAGGAGCCGGACGTTTGCCTTTTCGGCAAGAGGCTCTGCCGCGGCTGAGCGCCATGAGATGTTGCGTCTCTGGGAAAGCACAGATCCCCAGTGCTGTTGTGCCTGTAGATAGGGTGCCAAGGCACCGTGACAGAGCAGCAAGAGCTTTGAGGGCTGGGCCCTTCCTTGTGGGAGAAGGAGCCGGACGTTTGCCTTTTCGGCAAGAGGCTCTGCCGCGGCCGAGCCCCATGAGATGTTGCGTCTCTGGGAAAGCACCGATCCCCACTGCTGTTGTGCCTGTAGGTAGAGCGCCAAGGCACCGTGAAGAGCAGCAAGAGCTTTGAGGGCTGGGCCCTTCCTTGTGGGAGAAGGAGCCGGACGTTTGCCTTTTCGGCAAGAGGCTCTGCCGCGGCCGAGCGCCATGAGATGTTGCGTCTCTGGGAAAGCACAGATCCCCAGTGCTGTTGTGCCTGTAGATAAGGTGCCAAGGCACAGTGAAGAGCAGCAAGAGCTTTCAGGGCTGGGCCCTTCCTTGTGGGAGAATGAGCCGGAAGTTTACCTTTTCTGCAAGAGGCTCTGCCGCGGCCCAGTGCCATGAGATGTTGCGTCTCTGGGAAAGCACAGATCCCCACTGCTGTTGTGCCTGTAGATAGGGCACCAAGGCACCGTGAAGAGCAGCAAGAGCATTCAGGGCTGGGCCCTTCCTTGTGGGAGAAGGAGCCGGACGTTTGCCTTTTCGGCAAGAGGCGCTGCCGCGGCCGAGCACCATGAGATGTTGCGTATCTGAGAAAGCACAGATCCCCAGTGCTGTTGTGCCTGTAGATAAGGTGCCAAGGCACCGTGAAGAGCAGCAAGAGCTTTCAGGGCTGGGCCCTTCCTTGTGGGAGAATGAGCCGGAAGTTTAACTTTTCTGCAAGAGGCTCTGCCGCGGCCGAGCGCCATGAGATCTTGCGTCTCTGGGAAAGCACAGATCCCCAGTGCTGTTGTGCCTGTAGATAGGGCGCCAAGGCACCGTGAAGAGCAGCAAGAGCTTTGAGGGCTGGGCCCTTCCTTGTGGGAGAAGGAGCCGGACGTTTGCCTTTTCGGCAAGAGGCTCTGCCGCGGCCGAGCGCCATGAGATCTTGCGTCTCTGGGAAAGCACAGATCCCCAGTGCTGTTGTGCCTGTAGATAGGGCGCCAAGGCACCGTGAAGAGCAGCAAGAGCTTTCAGGGCTGGGCCCTTCCTTGTGGGAGAAGGAGCCGGACGTTTGCCTTTTCGGCAAGAGGCTCTGCCGCGGCCGAGCGCCATGAGATTTTGCGTCTCTGGGAAAGCACAGATCCCCACTGCTCTTGTGGCTGTAGATAGGGCGCCAAGGCACCGTGAAGAGCAGCAAGAGCTTTCAGGGCTGGGCCCTTCCTTGTGGGAGAAGGAGCCGGACGTTTGCCTTTTCGGCAAGAGGCTCTGCCGCGGCCGAGCACCATGAGATGTTGCGTCTCTGGGAAAGCACCGATCCCCAGTGCTGTTGTGCCTGTAGGTAGAGCGCCAAGGCACCGTGAAGAGCAGCAAGAGCTTTGAGGGCTGGGCCCGGCCCTTCCTTGTGGGAGAAGGAGCCGGACGTTTGCCTTTTCGGCAAGAGGCTCTGCCGCGGCCGAGCCCCATGAGATGTTGCGTCTCTGGGAAAGCACAGATCCCCAGTGCTGTTGTGCCTGTAGATAAGGTGCCAAGGCACCGTGAAGAGCAGCAAGAGCTTTCAGGGCTGGGCCCTTCCTTGTGGGAGAATGAGCCGGAAGTTTAACTTTTCTGCAAGAGGCTCTGCCGCGGCCAAGTGCCATGAGATGTTGCGTCTCTGGGAAAGCACAGATCCCCACTGCTGTTGTGCCTGTAGATAGGGCGCCAAGGCACCGTGAAGAGCAGCAAGAGCTTTCAGGGCTGGGCCCTTCCTTGTGGGAGAAGGAGCCGGACGTTTGCCTTTTCGGCAAGATGCGCTGCCGCGGCCGAGCGCCATGAGATGTTGCGTCTCTGGGAAAGCACAGATCCCCACTGCTGTTGTGCCTGTAGATAGGGCGCCAAGGGTAGGTGAAGAGCAGCAAGAGCTTTCAGGGCTGGGCCCTTCCTTGTGGGAGAAGGAGCCGGACGTTTGCCTTTTCGGCAAGAGGCTCTGCCGCGGCCGAGCGCCATGAGATGTTGCGTCTCTGGGAAAGCACCGATCCCCTCTGCTGTTGTGCCTGTAGACAGGGTGCCAAGGCACCGTGAAGAGCAGCAAGAGCTTTCAGGGCTGGGCCCTTCCTTGTGGGAGAAGGAGCCGGACGTTTGCCTTTTCGGCAGGAGGCTCTGCCGCGGCCGAGCACCGTGAGATGTTGCGTCTCTGGGAAAGCACAGATCCCCACTGCTGTTGTGCCTGTAGATAGGGCGCCAAGGGTAAGTGAAGAGCAGCAAGAGCTTTGAGGGCTGGGCCCTTCCTTGTGGGAGAAGGAGCCGGACGTTTGCCTTTTCGGCAGGAGGCTCTGCCGCGGCCGAGCGCCATGAGATGTTGCGTCTCTGGGAAAGCACCGATCCCCAGTGCTGTTGTGCCTGTAGATAGGGCGCCAAGGCACCGTGAAGAGCAGCAAGAGCTTTCAGGGCTGGGCCCTTCCTTGTGGGAGAAGGAGCCGGACGTTTGCCTTTTCGGCAAGAGGCTCTGCCGCGGCCGAGCACCATGAGATGTTGCGTCTCTGGGAAAGCACCGATCCCCACTGCTGTTGTGCCTGTAGGTAGAGCGCCAAGGCACCGTGAAGAGCAGCAAGAGCTTTAAGGGCTGGGCCCTTCCTTGTGGGAAAAGGAGCCGGACGTTTGCCTTTTCGGCAAGAGGCTCTGCCGCGGCTGAGCGCCATGAGATGTTGCGTCTCTGGGAAAGCACAGATCCCCAGTGCTGTTGTGCCTGTAGATAGGGTGCCAAGGCACCGTGACAGAGCAGCAAGAGCTTTGAGGGCTGGGCCCTTCCTTGTGGGAGAAGGAGCCGGACGTTTGCCTTTTCGGCAAGAGGCTCTGCCGCGGCCGAGCCCCATGAGATGTTGCGTCTCTGGGAAAGCACCGATCCCCACTGCTGTTGTGCCTGTAGGTAGAGCGCCAAGGCACCGTGAAGAGCAGCAAGAGCTTTGAGGGCTGGGCCCTTCCTTGTGGGAGAAGGAGCCGGACGTTTGCCTTTTCGGCAAGAGGCTCTGCCGCGGCCGAGCGCCATGAGATGTTGCGTCTCTGGGAAAGCACAGATCCCCAGTGCTGTTGTGCCTGTAGATAAGGTGCCAAGGCACAGTGAAGAGCAGCAAGAGCTTTCAGGGCTGGGCCCTTCCTTGTGGGAGAATGAGCCGGAAGTTTACCTTTTCTGCAAGAGGCTCTGCCGCGGCCCAGTGCCATGAGATGTTGCGTCTCTGGGAAAGCACAGATCCCCACTGCTGTTGTGCCTGTAGATAGGGCACCAAGGCACCGTGAAGAGCAGCAAGAGCATTCAGGGCTGGGCCCTTCCTTGTGGGAGAAGGAGCCGGACGTTTGCCTTTTCGGCAAGAGGCGCTGCCGCGGCCGAGCACCATGAGATGTTGCGTATCTGAGAAAGCACAGATCCCCAGTGCTGTTGTGCCTGTAGATAAGGTGCCAAGGCACCGTGAAGAGCAGCAAGAGCTTTCAGGGCTGGGCCCTTCCTTGTGGGAGAATGAGCCGGAAGTTTAACTTTTCTGCAAGAGGCTCTGCCGCGGCCGAGCGCCATGAGATCTTGCGTCTCTGGGAAAGCACAGATCCCCAGTGCTGTTGTGCCTGTAGATAGGGCGCCAAGGCACCGTGAAGAGCAGCAAGAGCTTTGAGGGCTGGGCCCTTCCTTGTGGGAGAAGGAGCCGGACGTTTGCCTTTTCGGCAAGAGGCTCTGCCGCGGCCGAGCGCCATGAGATCTTGCGTCTCTGGGAAAGCACAGATCCCCAGTGCTGTTGTGGCTGTAGATAGGGCGCCAAGGCACCGTGAAGAGCAGCAAGAGCTTTCAGGGCTGGGCCCTTCCTTGTGGGAGAAGGAGCCGGACGTTTGCCTTTTCGGCAAGAGGCTCTGCCGCGGCCGAGCGCCATGAGATTTTGCGTCTCTGGGAAAGCACAGATCCCCACTGCTCTTGTGGCTGTAGATAGGGCGCCAAGGCACCGTGAAGAGCAGCAAGAGCTTTCAGGGCTGGGCCCTTCCTTGTGGGAGAAGGAGCCGGACGTTTGCCTTTTCGGCAAGAGGCTCTGCCGCGGCCGAGCACCATGAGATGTTGCGTCTCTGGGAAAGCACCGATCCCCAGTGCTGTTGTGCCTGTAGGTAGAGCGCCAAGGCACCGTGACAGAGCAGCAAGAGCTTTGAGGGCTGGGCCCGGCCCTTCCTTGTGGGAGAAGGAGCCGGACGTTTGCCTTTTCGGCAAGAGGCTCTGCCGCGGCCGAGCCCCATGAGATGTTGCGTCTCTGGGAAAGCACAGATCCCCAGTGCTGTTGTGCCTGTAGATAAGGTGCCAAGGCACCGTGAAGAGCAGCAAGAGCTTTCAGGGCTGGGCCCTTCCTTGTGGGAGAATGAGCCGGAAGTTTAACTTTTCTGCAAGAGGCTCTGCCGCGGCCAAGTGCCATGAGATGTTGCGTCTCTGGGAAAGCACAGATCCCCACTGCTGTTGTGCCTGTAGATAGGGCGCCAAGGCACCGTGAAGAGCAGCAAGAGCTTTCAGGGCTGGGCCCTTCCTTGTGGGAGAAGGAGCCGGACGTTTGCCTTTTCGGCAAGATGCGCTGCCGCGGCCGAGCGCCATGAGATGTTGCGTCTCTGGGAAAGCACAGATCCCCACTGCTGTTGTGCCTGTAGATAGGGCGCCAAGGGTAGGTGAAGAGCAGCAAGAGCTTTCAGGGCTGGGCCCTTCCTTGTGGGAGAAGGAGCCGGACGTTTGCCTTTTCGGCAAGAGGCTCTGCCGCGGCCGAGCGCCATGAGATGTTGCGTCTCTGGGAAAGCACCGATCCCCTCTGCTGTTGTGCCTGTAGACAGGGTGCCAAGGCACCGTGAAGAGCAGCAAGAGCTTTCAGGGCTGGGCCCTTCCTTGTGGGAGAAGGAGCCGGACGTTTGCCTTTTCGGCAGGAGGCTCTGCCGCGGCCGAGCACCGTGAGATGTTGCGTCTCTGGGAAAGCACAGATCCCCACTGCTGTTGTGCCTGTAGATAGGGCGCCAAGGGTAAGTGAAGAGCAGCAAGAGCTTTGAGGGCTGGGCCCTTCCTTGTGGGAGAAGGAGCCGGACGTTTGCCTTTTCGGCAGGAGGCTCTGCCGCGGCCGAGCGCCATGAGATGTTGCGTCTCTGGGAAAGCACCGATCCCCAGTGCTGTTGTGCCTGTAGATAGGGCGCCAAGGCACCGTGAAGAGCAGCAAGAGCTTTCAGGGCTGGGCCCTTCCTTGTGGGAGAAGGAGCCGGACGTTTGCCTTTTCGGCAAGAGGCTCTGCCGCGGCCGAGCACCATGAGATGTTGCGTCTCTGGGAAAGCACACATCCCCACTGCTGTTGTGCCTGTAGATAGGGCGCCAAGGGTAGGTGAAGAGCAGCAAGAGCTTTAAGGGCTGGGCCCTTCCTTGTGGGAAAAGGAGCCGGACGTTTGCCTTTTCGGCAAGAGGCTCTGCCGCGGCTGAGCGCCATGAGATGTTGCGTCTCTGGGAAAGCACAGATCCCCAGTGCTGTTGTGCCTGTAGATAGGGTGCCAAGGCACCGTGACAGAGCAGCAAGAGCTTTGAGGGCTGGGCCCTTCCTTGTGGGAGAAGGAGCCGGACGTTTGCCTTTTCGGCAAGAGGCTCTGCCGCGGCCGAGCACCATGAGATGTTGCGTCTCTGGGAAAGCACCGATCCCCACTGCTGTTGTGCCTGTAGGTAGAGCGCCAAGGCACCGTGAAGAGCAGCAAGAGCTTTGAGGGCTGGGCCCTTCCTTGTGGGAGAAGGAGCCGGACGTTTGCCTTTTCGGCAGGAGGCTCTGCCGCGGCCGAGCGCCATGAGATGTTGCGTCTCTGGGAAAGCACCGATCCCCACTGCTGTTGTGCCTGTAGATAGGGCGCCAAGGCACCGTGAAGAGCAGCAAGAGCTTTCAGGGCTGGGCCCTTCCTTGTGGGAGAAGGAGCCGGACCTTTGCCTTTTCGGCAAGAGGCGCTGCCGCGGCCGAGCGCCATGAGATGTTGCGTCTCTGGGAAAGCACAGATCCCCACTGCTGTTGTGCCTGTAGATAGGGTGCCAAGGCACCGTGACAGAGCAGCAAGAGCTTTCAGGGCTGGGCCCTTCCTTGTGGGAGAAGGAGCCGGACGTTTGCCTTTTCGGCAAGAGGCTCTGCCGCGGCCGAGCCCCATGAGATGTTGCGTCTCTGGGAAAGCACCGATCCCCACTGCTGTTGTGCCTGTAGGTAGAGCGCCAAGGCACCGTGAAGAGCAGCAAGAGCTTTGAGGGCTGGGCCCTTCCTTGTGGGAGAAGGAGCCGGACGTTTGCCTTTTCGGCAAGAGGCTCTGCCGCGGCCGAGCGCCATGAGATGTTGCGTCTCTGGGAAAGCACAGATCCCCAGTGCTGTTGTGCCTGTAGATAAGGTGCCAAGGCACAGTGAAGAGCAGCAAGAGCTTTCAGGGCTGGGCCCTTCCTTGTGGGAGAATGAGCCGGAAGTTTACCTTTTCTGCAAGAGGCTCTGCCGCGGCCCAGTGCCATGAGATGTTGCGTCTCTGGGAAAGCACAGATCCCCACTGCTGTTGTGCCTGTAGATAGGGCGCCAAGGCACCGTGAAGAGCAGCAAGAGCATTCAGGGCTGGGCCCTTCCTTGTGGGAGAAGGAGCTGGACGTTTGCCTTTTCGGCAAGAGGCGCTGCCGCGGCCGAGCACCATGAGATGTTGCGTATCTGAGAAAGCACAGATCCCCAGTGCTGTTGTGCCTGTAGATAAGGTGCTAAGGCACCGTGAAGAGCAGCAAGAGCTTTCAGGGCTGGGCCCTTCCTTGTGGGAGAAGGAGCCGGACGTTTGCCTTTTCGACAAGATGCGCTGCCGCGGCCGAGCGCCATGAGATGTTGCGTCTCTGGGAAAGCACAGATCCCCAGTGCTGTTGTGCCTGTAGATAGGGCGCCAAGGGTAGGTGAAGAGCAGCAAGAGCTTTGAGGGCTGGGCCCTTCCTTGTGGGAGAAGGAGCCGGACGTTTGCCTTTTCGGCAAGAGGCTCTGCCGCGGCCGAGCGCCATGAGATCTTGCGTCTCTGGGAAAGCACAGATCCCCACTGCTGTTGTGCCTGTAGATAGAGCGCCAAGGCACCGTGAAGAGCAGCAAGAGCTTTGAGGGCTGGGCCCTTCCTTGTGGGAGAAGGAGCCGGACGTTTGCCTTTTCGGCAAGAGGCTCTGCCGCGGCCGAGCGCCATGAGATGTTGCGTCTCTGGGAAAGCACAGATCCCCACTGCTGTTGTGCCTGTAGATAGGGCGCCAAGGCACCGTGAAGAGCAGCAAGAGCTTTCAGGGCTGGGCCCTTCCTTGTGGGAGAAGGAGCCGGACGTTTGCCTTTTCGGCAAGAGGCTCTGCCGCGGCCGAGCGCCATGAGATTTTGCGTCTCTGGGAAAGCACAGATCCCCACTGCTCTTGTGGCTGTAGATAGGGCGCCAAGGCACCGTGAAGAGCAGCAAGAGCTTTGAGGGCTGGGCCCTTCCTTGTGGGAGAAGGAGCCGGACGTTTGCCTTTTCGGCAAGAGGCTCTGCCGCGGCCGAGCACCATGAGATGTTGCGTCTCTGGGAAAGCACCGATCCCCAGTGCTGTTGTGCCTGTAGGTAGGGCGCCAAGGGTAGGTGAAGAGCAGCAAGAGCTTTCAGGGCTGGGCCCTTCCTTGTGGGAGAAGGAGCCGGACGTTTGCCTTTTCGGCAAGAGGCTCTGCCGCGGCCGAGCGCCATGAGATCTTGCGTCTCTGGGAAAGCACAGATCCCCACTGCTGTTGTGCCTGTAGATAGGGTGCCAAGGCACCGTGACAGAGCAGCAAGAGCTTTCAGGGCTGGGCCCTTCCTTGTAGGAGAAGGAGCCGGACGTTTGCCTTTTCGGCAAGAGGCTCTGCCGCGGCCGAGCGCCATGAGATGTTGCGTCTCTGGGAAAGCACAGATCCCCACTGCTCTTGTGGCTGTAGATAGGGCGCCAAGGCACCGTGAAGAGCAGCAAGAGCTTTCAGGGCTGGGCCCTTCCTTGTGGGAGAAGGAGACGGACGTTTGCCTTTTCGGCAAGAGGCTTTGCCGCTGCTGAGCGCCATGAGATGTTGCGTCTCTGGGAAAGCACAGATCCCCAGTGCTGTTGTGCCTGTAGATAGGGCGCCAAGGCACCGTGACAGAGCAGCAAGAGCTTTGAGGGCTGGGCCCTTCCTTGTGGGAGAAGGAGCCGGACGTTTGCCTTTTCGGCAAGAGGCTCTGCCGCGGCCGAGCACCATGAGATGTTGCGTCTCTGGGAAAGCACCGATCCCCACTGCTGTTGTGCCTGTAGGTAGAGCGCCAAGGCACCGTGAAGAGCAGCAAGAGCTTTGAGGGCTGGGCCCTTCCTTGTGGGAGAAGGAGCCGGACGTTTGCCTTTTCGGCAGGAGGCTCTGCCGCGGCCGAGCGCCATGAGATGTTGCGTCTCTGGGAAAGCACCGATCCCCACTGCTGTTGTGCCTGTAGATAGGGCGCCAAGGCACCGTGAAGAGCAGCAAGAGCTTTCAGGGCTGGGCCCTTCCTTGTGGGAGAAGGAGCCGGACCTTTGCCTTTTCGGCAAGAGGCGCTGCCGCGGCCGAGCGCCATGAGATCTTGCGTCTCTGGGAAAGCACAGATCCCCACTGCTGTTGTGCCTGTAGATAGGGTGCCAAGGCACCGTGACAGAGCAGCAAGAGCTTTGAGGGCTGGGCCCTTCCTTGTGGGAGAAGGAGCCGGACGTTTGCCTTTTCGGCAAGAGGCTCTGCCGCGGCCGAGCCCCATGAGATGTTGCGTCTCTGGGAAAGCACCGATCCCCACTGCTGTTGTGCCTGTAGGTAGAGCGCCAAGGCACCGTGAAGAGCAGCAAGAGCTTTGAGGGCTGGGCCCTTCCTTGTGGGAGAAGGAGCCGGACGTTTGCCTTTTCGGCAAGAGGCTCTGCCGCGGCCGAGCGCCATGAGATGTTGCGTCTCTGGGAAAGCACAGATCCCCAGTGCTGTTGTGCCTGTAGATAAGGTGCCAAGGCACAGTGAAGAGCAGCAAGAGCTTTCAGGGCTGGGCCCTTCCTTGTGGGAGAATGAGCCGGAAGTTTACCTTTTCTGCAAGAGGCTCTGCCGCGGCCCAGTGCCATGAGATGTTGCGTCTCTGGGAAAGCACAGATCCCCACTGCTGTTGTGCCTGTAGATAGGGCGCCAAGGCACCGTGAAGAGCAGCAAGAGCATTCAGGGCTGGGCCCTTCCTTGTGGGAGAAGGAGCTGGACGTTTGCCTTTTCGGCAAGAGGCGCTGCCGCGGCCGAGCACCATGAGATGTTGCGTATCTGAGAAAGCACAGATCCCCAGTGCTGTTGTGCCTGTAGATAAGGTGCCAAGGCACCGTGAAGAGCAGCAAGAGCTTTCAGGGCTGGGCCCTTCCTTGTGGGAGAAGGAGCCGGACGTTTGCCTTTTCGACAAGATGCGCTGCCGCGGCCGAGCGCCATGAGATGTTGCGTCTCTGGGAAAGCACAGATCCCCAGTGCTGTTGTGCCTGTAGATAGGGCGCCAAGGGTAGGTGAAGAGCAGCAAGAGCTTTGAGGGCTGGGCCCTTCCTTGTGGGAGAAGGAGCCGGACGTTTGCCTTTTCGGCAAGAGGCTCTGCCGCGGCCGAGCGCCATGAGATCTTGCGTCTCTGGGAAAGCACAGATCCCCACTGCTGTTGTGCCTGTAGATAGAGCGCCAAGGCACCGTGAAGAGCAGCAAGAGCTTTGAGGGCTGGGCCCTTCCTTGTGGGAGAAGGAGCCGGACGTTTGCCTTTTCGGCAAGAGGCTCTGCCGCGGCCGAGCGCCATGAGATGTTGCGTCTCTGGGAAAGCACAGATCCCCACTGCTGTTGTGCCTGTAGATAGGGCGCCAAGGCACCGTGAAGAGCAGCAAGAGCTTTCAGGGCTGGGCCCTTCCTTGTGGGAGAAGGAGCCGGACGTTTGCCTTTTCGGCAAGAGGCTCTGCCGCGGCCAAGCGCCATGAGATTTTGCGTCTCTGGGAAAGCACAGATCCCCACTGCTCTTGTGGCTGTAGATAGGGCGCCAAGGCACCGTGAAGAGCAGCAAGAGCTTTGAGGGCTGGGCCCTTCCTTGTGGGAGAAGGAGCCGGACGTTTGCCTTTTCGGCAAGAGGCTCTGCCGCGGCCGAGCACCATGAGATGTTGCGTCTCTGGGAAAGCACAGATCCCCACTGCTCTTGTGGCTGTAGATAGGGCGCCAAGGCACCGTGAAGAGCAGCAAGAGCTTTCAGGGCTGGGCCCTTCCTTGTGGGAGAAGGAGACGGACGTTTGCCTTTTCGGCAAGAGGCTTTGCCGCTGCTGAGCGCCATGAGATGTTGCGTCTCTGGGAAAGCACAGATCCCCAGTGCTGTTGTGCCTGTAGATAGGGCGCCAAGGCACCGTGAAGAGCAGCAAGAGCTTTCAGGGCTGGGCCCTTCCTTGTGGGAGAAGGAGCCGGTGTTTACCTTTTCTGCAAGAGGCTCTGCCGCGGCCGAGCGCCATGAGATGTTGCGTCTCTGGGAAAGCACAGATCCCCAGTGCTGTTGTGCCTGTAGATAGGGCACCAAGGCACCGTGAAGAGCAGCAAGAGCTTTCAGGGCTGGGCCCTTCCTTGTGGGAGAAGGAGCCGGACGTTTGCCTCTTCGGCAGGAGGCTCTGCTGCGGCCGAGCACCATGAGATGTTGCGTCTCTGGGAAAGCACAGATCCCCACTGGTGTTGTTGTTGTGCCTGTAGATAGGGCACCAAGGCACCGTGAAGAGCAGCAACAGCTTTGAGGGCTGGGCCCTTCCTTGTGGGAGAAGGAGCCGGACGTTTGCCTTTTCGGCAAGAGGCTCTGCCGCGGCCGAGCGCCATGAGATGTTGCGTCTCTGGGAAAGCACAGATCCCCACTGCTCTTCTGCCTGTAGATAGGGCGCCAAGGCACCGTGAAGAGCAGCAAGAGCTTTCAGGGCTGGGCCCTTCCTTGTGGGAGAAGGAGCCGGACGTTTGCCTTTTCGGCAAGAGGCTCTGCCGCGGCCGAGCGCCATGAGATGTTGCGTCTCTGGGAAAGCACAGATCCCCAGTGCCGTTGTGCCTGTAGATAGGGCGCCAAGGCACCGTGAAGAGCAGCAAGAGCTTTCAGGGCTGGGCCCTTCCTTGTGGGAGAAGGAGCCGGACGTTTGCCTTTTCGGCAAGAGGCTCTGCCTCGGCCGAGCGCCATGAGATGTTGCGTCTCTGGGAAAGCACAGATCCCCAGTGCTGTTGTGCCTGTAAATAGGGCGCCAAGGCACCGTGAAGAGCAGCAAGAGCTTTCAGGGCTGGGCCCTTCCTTGTGGGAGAAGGAGCCGGACCTTTGCCTTTTCGGCAAGATGCTCTGCCGCGGCCGAGCGCCATGAGATGTTGCGTCTCTGGGAAAGCACAGATCCCCACTGCTCTTGTGGCTGTAGATAGGGCGCGAAGGCACCGTGAAGAGCAGCAAGAGCTTTCAGGGCTGGGCCCTTCCTTGTGGGAGAAGGAGCCGGACGTTTACCTTTTCTGCAAGAGGCTTTGCCGCTGCTGAGCGCCATGAGATGTTGCGTCTCTGGGAAAGCACAGATCCCCAGTGCTGTTGTGCCTAGGGATAGGGCACCAAGGCACCGTGAAGAGCAGCAAGAGCTTTGAGGGCTGGGCCCTTCCTTGTGGGAGAAGGAGCCGGTGTTTACCTTTTCTGCAAGAGGCTCTGCCGCGGCCAGGTACCATGAGATGTTGCGTCTCTGGGAAAGCACAGATCCCCAGTGCTGTTGTGCCTGTAGATAGGGCGCCAAGGCACCGTGAAGAGCAGCAAGAGCTTTCAGGGCTGGGCCCTTCCTTGTGGGAGAAGGAGCCGGATGTTTGCCTTTTCGGCAAGAGGCTCTGCCGCGGCCGAGCGCCATGAGATGTTGCGTCTCTGGGAAAGCACAGATCCCCAGTGCTGTTGTGCCTGTAGATAGGGCGCCAAGGCACCGTGAAGAGCAGCAACAGCTTTGAGGGCTGGGCCCTTCCTTGTGGGAGAAGGAACCGGATGTTTGCCTTTTCGGCAAGGGGCGATGCCGCGGCCGAGCACCATGAGATGTTGCGTCTCTGTGAAAGCACAGTTCCCCACTGCTGTTGTTGTTGTGCCTGTAGATAGGGCACCAAGGCACCGTGAAGAGCAGCAAGAGCTTTGAGGGCTGGGCCCTTCCTTGTGGGAGAAGGAGCCGGACGTTTGCCTTTTCGGCAAGAGGCTCTGCCGTGGCCGAGCGCCATGAGATGTTGCGTCTCTGGGAAAGCACACATCCCCAGTGCTGTTGTGCCTGTAGATAGGGCGCCAAGGCACCGTGAAGAGCAGCAAGAGCTTTCAGGGCTGGGCCCTTCCTTGTGGGAGAAGGAGCCGGACGTTTGCCTTTTCGGCAAGAGGCTCTGCCGCGGCCGAGCGCCATGAGACCTTGCGTCTCTGGGAAAGCACAGATCCCCAGTGCTGTTGTGCCTGTAGATAGGGCGCCAAGGCACCGTGAAGAGCAGCAAGAGCTTTGAGGGCTGGGCCCTTCCTTGTGGGAGAAGGAGCCGGACGTTTGCCTTTTCGGCTAGAGGCTCTGCCGAGGTCGAGCGCCGTGAGATGTTGCGTCTCTGGGAAAGCACACATCCCCAGTGCTGTTGTGCCTGTAGATAGGGCGCCAAGGCACCGTGAAGAGCAGCAACAGCTTTGAGGGCTGGGCCCTTCCTTGTGGGAGAAGGAGCCGGACGTTTGCCTTTTCGGCCAGAGGCTCTGCCGCGGCCGAGCGCCATGAGATGTTGCGTCTCTGGGAAAGCACAGATCCCCAGTGCTGTTGTGCCTGTAGATAGGGCGCCAAGGGTACGTGAAGAGCAGCAAGAGCTTTCAGGGCTGGGCCCTTCCTTGTGGGAGAAGGAGCCGGATGTTTACCTCTTCGGCAAGAGGCTCTGCCGCGGCCGAGCACCATGAGATCTTGCGTCTCTGGGAAAGCACAGATCCCCACTGCTGTTGTGCCTGTAGATAGGGCACCAAGGCACCGTGAAGAGCAGCAAGAGCTTTCAGGGCTGGGCCCTTCCTTGTGGGAGAAGGAGCCGGACGTTTGCCTCTTCGGCAGGAGGCTCTGCTGCGGCCGAGCACCATGAGATGTTGCGTCTCTGGGAAAGCACAGATCCCCACTGGTGTTGTTGTTGTGCCTGTAGATAGGGTGCCAAGGCACCGTGAAGAGCAGCAACAGCTTTGAGGGCTGGGCCCTTCCTTGTGGGAGAAGGAGCCGGACGTTTGCCTTTTCGGCAAGAGGCTCTGCCGCGGCCGAGCGCCATGAGATGTTGCGTCTGTGGGAAAGCACAGATCCCCAGTGCTGTTGTGCCTGTAGATAGGGCGCCAAGGCACCGTGAAGAGCAGCAAGAGCTTTCAGGGCTGGGCCCTTCCTTGTGGGAGAAGGAGCCGGACGTTTGCCTTTTCGGCAAGAGGCTCTGCCGCGGCCGAGCGCCATGAGATGTTGCGTCTCTGGGAAAGCACAGATCCCCAGTGCCGTTGTGCCTGTAGATAGGGCGCCAAGGCACCGTGAAGAGCAGCAAGAGCTTTCAGGGCTGGGCCCTTCCTTGTGGGAGAAGGAGCCGGACGTTTGCCTTTTTGGCAAGAGGCTCTGCCGCGGCCGAGCGCCATGAGATGTTGCGTCTCTGGGAAAGCACAGATCCCCACTGCTGTTGTGCCTGTAGATAGGGCGCGAAGGCACCGTGAAGAGCAGTAAGAGCTTTCAGGGCTGGGCCCTTCCTTGTGGGAGAAGGAGCCGGACGTTTGCCTTTTCGGCAAGAGGCTCTGCCGCGGCCGAGCGCCATGAGATCTTGCGTCTCTGGGAAAGCACAGATCCCCAGTGCTGTTGTGCCTGTAGATAGGGCACCAAGGCACCGTGAAGAGCAGCAAGAGCTTTCAGGGCTGGGCCCTTCCTTGTGGGAGAAGGAGCCGGACGTTTGCCTTTTCGGCAAGAGGCTCTGCCGCGGCCGAGCGCCATGAGATGTTGCGTCTCTGGGAAAGCACAGATCCCCACTGCTCTTGTGGCTGTAGATAGGGCGCGAAGGCACCGTGAAGAGCAGCAAGAGCTTTCAGGGCTGGGCCCTTCCTTGTGGGAGAAGGAGCCGGACGTTTACCTTTTCTGCAAGAGGCTTTGCCGCTGCTGAGCGCCATGAGATGTTGCGTCTCTGGGAAAGCACAGATCCCCAGTGCTGTTGTGCCTAGGGATAGGGCACCAAGGCACCGTGAAGAGCAGCAAGAGCTTTGAGGGCTGGGCCCTTCCTTGTGGGAGAAGGAGCCGGTGTTTACCTTTTCTGCAAGAGGCTCTGCCGCGGCCAGGTACCATGAGATGTTGCGTCTCTGGGAAAGCACAGATCCCCAGTGCTGTTGTGCCTGTAGATAGGGCGCCAAGGCACCGTGAAGAGCAGCAAGAGCTTTCAGGGCTGGGCCCTTCCTTGTGGGAGAAGGAGCCGGATGTTTGCCTTTTCGGCAAGAGGCTCTGCCGCGGCCGAGCGCCATGAGATGTTGCGTCTCTGGGAAAGCACAGATCCCCAGTGCTGTTGTGCCTGTAGATAGGGCGCCAAGGCACCGTGAAGAGCAGCAACAGCTTTGAGGGCTGGGCCCTTCCTTGTGGGAGAAGGAACCGGATGTTTGCCTTTTCGGCAAGGGGCGATGCCGCGGCCGAGCACCATGAGATGTTGCGTCTCTGGGAAAGCACAGATCCCCACTGCTGTTGTTGTTGTGCCTGTAGATAGGGCACCAAGGCACCGTGAAGAGCAGCAAGAGCTTTCAGGGCTGGGCCCTTCCTTGTGGGAGAAGGAGCCGGACGTTTGCCTTTTCGGCAAGAGGCTCTGCCGCGGCCGAGCGCCATGAGATGTTGCGTCTCTGGGAAAGCACACATCCCCAGTGCTGTTGTGCCTGTAGATAGGGCGCCAAGGCACCGTGAAGAGCAGCAACAGCTTTGAGGGCTGGGCCCTTCCTTGTGGGAGAAGGAGCCGGACGTTTGCCTTTTCGGCAAGAGGCTCTGCCGCGGCCGAGCGCCATGAGATGTTGCGTCTCTGGGAAAGCACAGATCCCCACTGCTCTTCTGCCTGTAGATAGGGCGCCAAGGCACCGTGAAGAGCAGCAAGAGCTTTCAGGGCTGGGCCCTTCCTTGTGGGAGAAGGAGCCGGACGTTTGCCTTTTCGGCAAGAGGCTCTGCCGCGGCCGAGCGCCATGAGATGTTGCGTCTCTGGGAAAGCACAGATCCCCAGTGCCGTTGTGCCTGTAGATAGGGCGCCAAGGCACCGTGAAGAGCAGCAAGAGCTTTCAGGGCTGGGCCCTTCCTTGTGGGAGAAGGAGCCGGACGTTTGCCTTTTCGGCAAGAGGCTCTGCCTCGGCCGAGCGCCATGAGATGTTGCGTCTCTGGGAAAGCACAGATCCCCAGTGCTGTTGTGCCTGTAAATAGGGCGCCAAGGCACCGTGAAGAGCAGCAAGAGCTTTCAGGGCTGGGCCCTTCCTTGTGGGAGAAGGAGCCGGACCTTTGCCTTTTCGGCAAGATGCTCTGCCGCGGCCGAGCGCCATGAGATGTTGCGTCTCTGGGAAAGCACAGATCCCCACTGCTCTTGTGGCTGTAGATAGGGCGCGAAGGCACCGTGAAGAGCAGCAAGAGCTTTCAGGGCTGGGCCCTTCCTTGTGGGAGAAGGAGCCGGACGTTTACCTTTTCTGCAAGAGGCTTTGCCGCTGCTGAGCGCCATGAGATGTTGCGTCTCTGGGAAAGCACAGATCCCCAGTGCTGTTGTGCCTAGGGATAGGGCACCAAGGCACCGTGAAGAGCAGCAAGAGCTTTGAGGGCTGGGCCCTTCCTTGTGGGAGAAGGAGCCGGTGTTTACCTTTTCTGCAAGAGGCTCTGCCGCGGCCAGGTACCATGAGATGTTGCGTCTCTGGGAAAGCACAGATCCCCAGTGCTGTTGTGCCTGTAGATAGGGCGCCAAGGCACCGTGAAGAGCAGCAAGAGCTTTCAGGGCTGGGCCCTTCCTTGTGGGAGAAGGAGCCGGATGTTTGCCTTTTCGGCAAGAGGCTCTGCCGCGGCCGAGCGCCATGAGATGTTGCGTCTCTGGGAAAGCACAGATCCCCACTGCTGTTGTGCCTGTAGATAGGGCGCCAAGGCACCGTGAAGAGCAGCAACAGCTTTGAGGGCTGGGCCCTTCCTTGTGGGAGAAGGAACCGGATGTTTGCCTTTTCGGCAAGGGGCGATGCCGCGGCCGAGCACCATGAGATGTTGCGTCTCTGTGAAAGCACAGTTCCCCACTGCTGTTGTTGTTGTGCCTGTAGATAGGGCACCAAGGCACCGTGAAGAGCAGCAAGAGCTTTGAGGGCTGGGCCCTTCCTTGTGGGAGAAGGAGCCGGACGTTTGCCTTTTCGGCAAGAGGCTCTGCCGTGGCCGAGCGCCATGAGATGTTGCGTCTCTGGGAAAGCACACATCCCCAGTGCTGTTGTGCCTGTAGATAGGGCGCCAAGGCACCGTGAAGAGCAGCAAGAGCTTTCAGGGCTGGGCCCTTCCTTGTGGGAGAAGGAGCCGGACGTTTGCCTTTTCGGCAAGAGGCTCTGCCGCGGCCGAGCGCCATGAGATCTTGCGTCTCTGGGAAAGCACAGATCCCCAGTGCTGTTGTGCCTGTAGATAGGGCGCCAAGGCACCGTGAAGAGCAGCAAGAGCTTTGAGGGCTGGGCCCTTCCTTGTGGGAGAAGGAGCCGGACGTTTGCCTTTTCGGCCAGAGGCTCTGCCGCGGTCGAGCGCCGTGAGATGTTGCGTCTCTGGGAAAGCACACATCCCCAGTGCTGTTGTGCCTGTAGATAGGGCGCCAAGGCACCGTGAAGAGCAGCAACAGCTTTGAGGGCTGGGCCCTTCCTTGTGGGAGAAGGAGCCGGACGTTTGCCTTTTCGGCCAGAGGCTCTGCCGCGGCCGAGCGCCATGAGATGTTGCGTCTCTGGGAAAGCACAGATCCCCAGTGCTGTTGTGCCTGTAGATAGGGCGCCAAGGGTACGTGAAGAGCAGCAAGAGCTTTCAGGGCTGGGCCCTTCCTTGTGGGAGAAGGAGCCGGATGTTTACCTCTTCGGCAAGAGGCTCTGCCGCGGCCGAGCACCATGAGATCTTGCGTCTCTGGGAAAGCACAGATCCCCACTGCTGTTGTGCCTGTAGATAGGGCACCAAGGCACCGTGAAGAGCAGCAAGAGCTTTCAGGGCTGGGCCCTTCCTTGTGGGAGAAGGAGCCGGACGTTTGCCTCTTCGGCAGGAGGCTCTGCTGCGGCCGAGCACCATGAGATGTTGCGTCTCTGGGAAAGCACAGATCCCCACTGGTGTTGTTGTTGTGCCTGTAGATAGGGCACCAAGGCACCGTGAAGAGCAGCAACAGCTTTGAGGGCTGGGCCCTTCCTTGTGGGAGAAGGAGCCGGACGTTTGCCTTTTCGGCAAGAGGCTCTGCCGCGGCCGAGCGCCATGAGATGTTGCGTCTGTGGGAAAGCACAGATCCCCAGTGCTGTTGTGCCTGTAGATAGGGCGCCAAGGCACCGTGAAGAGCAGCAAGAGCTTTCAGGGCTGGGCCCTTCCTTGTGGGAGAAGGAGCCGGACGTTTGCCTTTTCGGCAAGAGGCTCTGCCGCGGCCGAGCGCCATGAGATGTTGCGTCTCTGGGAAAGCACAGATCCCCAGTGCCGTTGTGCCTGTAGATAGGGCGCCAAGGCACCGTGAAGAGCAGCAAGAGCTTTCAGGGCTGGGCCCTTCCTTGTGGGAGAAGGAGCCGGACGTTTGCCTTTTTGGCAAGAGGCTCTGCCGCGGCCGAGCGCCATGAGATGTTGCGTCTCTGGGAAAGCACAGATCCCCACTGCTGTTGTGCCTGTAGATAGGGCGCGAAGGCACCGTGAAGAGCAGTAAGAGCTTTCAGGGCTGGGCCCTTCCTTGTGGGAGAAGGAGCCGGACGTTTGCCTTTTCGGCAAGAGGCTCTGCCGCGGCCGAGCGCCATGAGATCTTGCGTCTCTGGGAAAGCACAGATCCCCAGTGCTGTTGTGCCTGTAGATAGGGCACCAAGGCACCGTGAAGAGCAGCAAGAGCTTTCAGGGCTGGGCCCTTCCTTGTGGGAGAAGGAGCCGGACGTTTGCCTTTTCGGCAAGAGGCTCTGCCGCGGCCGAGCGCCATGAGATGTTGCGTCTCTGGGAAAGCACAGATCCCCACTGCTCTTGTGGCTGTAGATAGGGCGCGAAGGCACCGTGAAGAGCAGCAAGAGCTTTCAGGGCTGGGCCCTTCCTTGTGGGAGAAGGAGCCGGACGTTTACCTTTTCTGCAAGAGGCTTTGCCGCTGCTGAGCGCCATGAGATGTTGCGTCTCTGGGAAAGCACAGATCCCCAGTGCTGTTGTGCCTAGGGATAGGGCACCAAGGCACCGTGAAGAGCAGCAAGAGCTTTGAGGGCTGGGCCCTTCCTTGTGGGAGAAGGAGCCGGTGTTTACCTTTCTGCAAGAGGCTCTGCCGCGGCCAGGTACCATGAGATGTTGCGTCTCTGGAAAGCACAGATCCCCAGTGCTGTTGTGCCTGTAGATAGGGCGCCAAGGCACCGTGAAGAGCTGCAAGAGCTTTCAGGGCTGGGCCCTTCCTTGTGGGAGAAGGAGCCGGATGTTTGCCTTTTCGGCAAGAGGCTCTGCCGCGGCCGAGCGCCATGAGATGTTGCGTCTCTGGGAAAGCACAGATCCCCAGTGCTGTTGTGCCTGTAGATAGGGCGCCAAGGCACCGTGAAGAGCAGCAACAGCTTTGAGGGCTGGGCCCTTCCTTGTGGAGAAGGAACCGGATGTTTGCCTTTTCGGCAAGGGGCGATGCCGCGGCCGAGCACCATGAGATGTTGCGTCTCGGGAAAGCACAGATCCCCACTGCTGTTGTTGTTGTGCCTGTAGATAGGGCACCAAGGCACCGTGAAGAGCAGCAAGAGCTTTCAGGGCTGGGCCCTTCCTGTGGGAGAAGGAGCCGGACGTTTGCCTTTTCGGCAAGAGGCTCTGCCGCGGCCGAGCGCCATGAGATGTTGCGTCTCTGGGAAAGCACACATCCCCAGTGCTGTTGTGCCTGTAGATAGGGCGCCAAGGCACCGTGAAGAGCAGTAAGAGCTTTCAGGGCTGGGCCCTTCCTTGTGGGAGAAGGAGCCGGACGTTTGCCTTTTCGCCAAGAGGCTCTGCCGCGGCGAGCGCCATGAGATCTTGCGTCTCTGGGAAAGCACAGATCCCCAGTGCTGTTGTGCCTGTAGATAGGGCGCCAAGGCACCGTGAAGAGCAGCAAGGCTTTCAGGGCTGGGCCCTTCCTTGTGGAGAAGGAGCCGGACGTTTGCCCTTTTCGGCCAGAGGCTCTGCCCGCGGCCGAGCGCCATGAGATGTTGCGGCTCTGGAAAGCACACATCCCCAGTGCTGTTGTGCCTGTAGATAGGGCGCCAAGGCACCGTGAAGAGCAGCAACAGCTTTGAGGGCTGGGCCCTTCCTTGTGGGAGAAGGAGCCGGACGTTTGCCTTTTCGGCCAGAGGCTCTGCCGCGCCGAGCGCCATGAGATGTTGCGTCTCTGGGAAAGCACAGATCCCCAGTGCTGTGTGCCTGTAGATAGGGCGCCAAGGGTACGTGAAGAGCAGCAAGAGCTTTCAGGGCTGGGCCCTTCCTTGTGGGAGAAGGAGCCGGATGTTTACCTCTTCGGCAAGAGGCTCTGCCGCGGCCGAGCACCATGAGATCTTGCGTCTCTGGAAAGCCTGGGAAAGCACAGATCCCCACTGCTGTTGTGCCTGTAGATAGGGCACCAAGGCACCGTGAAGAGCAGCAAGAGCTTTCAGGGCTGGGCCCTTCCTTGTGGGAGAAGGAGCCGGACGTTTGCCTCTTCGGCAGGAGGCTCTGCTGCGGCCGAGCACCATGAGATGTTGCGTCTCTGGGAAAGCACAGATCCCCACTGGTGTTGTTGTTGTGCCTGTAGATAGGGCACCAAGGCACCGTGAAGAGCAGCAACAGCTTTGAGGGCTGGGCCCTTCCTTGTGGGAGAAGGAGCCGGACGTTTGCCTTTTCGGCAAGAGGCTCTGCCGCGGCCGAGCGCCATGAGATGTTGCGTCTCTGGGAAAGCACAGATCCCCACTGCTGTTGTGCCTGTAGATAGGGCGCCAAGGCACCGTGAAGAGCAGCAAGAGCTTTCAGGGCTGGGCCCTTCCTTGTGGGAGAAGGAGCCGGACGTTTGCCTTTTCGGCAAGAGGCTCTGCCGCGGGCCGAGCGCCATGAGATGTTGCGTCTCTGGGAAAGCACAGATCCCCAGTGCCGTTGTGCCTGTAGATAGGGCGCCAAGGCACCGTGAAGAGCAGCAAGAGCTTTCAGGGCTGGGCCCTTCCTTGTGGGAGAAGGAGCCGGACGTTTGCCTTTTTGGCAAGAGGCTCTGCCTCGGCCGAGCGCCATGAGATGTTGCGTCTCTGGGAAAGCACAGATCCCCACTGCTGTTGTGCCTGTAGATAGGGTGCCAAGGCACCGTGAAGAGCAGCAAGAGCTTTCAGGGCTGGGCCCTTCCTTGTGGAGAAGGAGCCGGACGTTTGCCTTTTCGGCAAGAGGCTCTGCCGCGGCCGAGCGCCATGAGATGTGGCGTCTCTGGGAAAGCACAGATCCCCAGTGCTGTTGTGCCTGTAAATAGGGCGCCAAGGCACCGTGAAGAGCAGCAAGAGCTTTCAGGGCTGGGCCCTTCCTTGTGGGAGAAGGAGCCGGACCTTTGCCTTTTCGGCAAGATGCTCTGCCGCGGGCCGAGCGCCATGAGATGTTGCGTCTCTGGGAAAGCACACATCCCCAGTGCTGTTGTGCCTGTAGGTAGGGCGCGAAGGCACCGTGAAGAGCAGCAAGAGCTTTCAGGGCTGGCCCTTCCTTGTGGGAGAAGGAGCCGGACGTTTACCTTTTCTGCAAGAGGCTTTGCCGCTGCTGAGCGCCATGAGATGTTGCGTCTCTGGGAAAGCACAGATCCCCAGTGCTGTTGTGCCTAGGGATAGGGCACCAAGGCACCGTGAAGAGCAGCAAGAGCTTTGAGGGCTGGGCCCTTCCTTGTGGGAGAAGGAGCCGGTGTTTACCTTTTCTGCAAGAGGCTCTGCCGCGGCCAGGTACCATGAGATGTTGCGTCTCTGGAAAGCACAGATCCCCAGTGCTGTTGTGCCTGTAGATAGGGCGCCAAGGCACCGTGAAGAGCAGCAAGAGCTTTCAGGGCTGGGCCCTTCCTTGTGGGAGAAGGAGCCGGATGTTTGCCTTTTCGGCAAGAGGCTCTGCCGCGGCCGAGCGCCATGAGATGTTGCGTCTCTGGGAAAGCACAGATCCCCAGTGCTGTTGTGCCTGTAGATAGGGCGCCAAGGCACCGTGAAGGAGCAGCAACAGCTTTGAGGGCTGGGCCCTTCCTTGTGGGAGAAGGAACCGGATGTTTGCCTTTTCGGCAAGGGGCGATGCCGCGGCCGAGCACCATGAGATGTTGCGTCTCTGTGAAAGCACAGTTCCCCACTGCTGTTGTTGTTGTGCCTGTAGATAGGGCACCAAGGCACCGTGAAGAGCAGCAAGAGCTTTGAGGGCTGGGCCCTTCCTTGTGGGAGAAGGAGCCGGACGTTTGCCTTTTCGGCAAGAGGCTCTGCCGCGGGCCGAGCGCCATGAGATGTTGCGTCTCTGGGAAAGCACACATCCCCAGTGCTGTTGTGCCTGTAGATAGGGCGCCAAGGCACCGTGAAGAGCAGCAAGAGCTTTGAGGGCTGGGCCCTTCCTTGTGGGAGAAGGAGCCGGACGTTTGCCTTTTCGGCAAGAGGCTCTGCCGCGGCCGAGCGCCATGAGATGTTGCGTCTCTGGGAAAGCACACATCCCCAGTGCTGTTGTGCCTGTAGATAGGGCGCCAAGGCACCGTGAAGAGCAGTAAGAGCTTTCAGGGCTGGGCCCTTCCTTGTGGGAGAAGGAGCCGGACGTTTGCCTTTTCGGCAAGAGGCTCTGCCGCGGCCGAGCGCCATGAGATCTTGCGTCACTGGAAAGCACAGATCCCCACTGCTGTTGTGCCTGTAGATAGGGCGCCAAGGCACCGTGAAGAGCAGCAAGAGCTTTGAGGGCTGGGCCCTTCCTTGTGGGAGAAGGAGCCGGACGTTTGCCTTTTCGGCCAGAGGCTCTGCCGCGGTCGAGCGCCGTGAGATGTTGCGTCTCTGGAAAGCACACATCCCCAGTGCTGTTGTGCCTGTAGATAGGGCGCCAAGGCACCGTGAAGAGCAGCAACAGCTTTGAGGGCTGGGCCCTTCCTTGTGGGAGAAGGAGCCGGACGTTTGCCTTTTCGGCCAGAGGCTCTGCCGCGGCCGAGCGCCATGAGATGTTGCGTCTCTGGGAAAGCACAGATCCCCAGTGCTGTTGTGCCTGTAGATAGGGCGCCAAGGCACCGTGAAGAGCAGCAAGAGCTTTGAGGGCTGGGCCCTTCCTTGTGGGAGAAGGAGCCGGATGTTTACCTCTTCGGCAAGAGGCTCTGCCGCGGCCGAGCACCATGAGATCTTGCGTCTCTGGGAAAGCACAGATCCCCACTGCTGTTGTGCCTGTAGATAGGGCACCAAGGCACCGTGAAGAGCAGCAAGAGCTTTCAGGGCTGGGCCCTTCCTTGTGGGAGAAGGAGCCGGACGTTTGCCTCTTCGGCAGGAGGCTCTGCTGCGGCCGAGCACCATGAGATGTTGCGTCTCTGGGAAAGCACAGATCCCCAACTGGTGTTGTTGTTGTGCCTGTAGATAGGGCACCAAGGCACCGTGAAGAGCAGCAACAGCTTTGAGGGCTGGGCCCTTCTTGTGGGAGAAGGAGCCGGACGTTTGCCTTTTCGGCAAGAGGCTCTGCCGCGGCCGAGCGCCATGAGAATGTTGCGTCTCTGGGAAAGCACAGATCCCCAGTGCTGTTGTGCCTGTAGATAGGGCGCCAAGGCACCGTGAAGAGCAGCAAGAGCTTTCAGGGCTGGGCCCTTCCTTGTGGGAGAAGGAGCCGGACGTTTGCCTTTTTGGCAAGAGGCTCTGCCGCGGCCGAGCGCCATGAGATGTTGCGTCTCTGGGAAAGCACAGATCCCCAGTGCTGTTGTGCCTGTAGATAGGGCGCGAAGGCACCGTGAAGAGCAGTAAGAGCTTTCAGGGCTGGGCCCTTCCTTGTGGGAGAAGGAGCCGGACGTTTGCCTTTTCGGCAAGAGGCTCTGCCTCGGCCGAGCGCCATGAGATGTTGCGTCTCTGGGAAAGCACAGATCCCCAGTGCTGTTGTGCCTGTAGATAGGGCGCCAAGGCACCGTGAAGAGCAGCAAGAGCTTTGAGGGCTGGGCCCTTCCTTGTGGGAGAAGGAGCCGGACCTTTGCCTTTTCGGCAAGATGCTCTGCCGCGGCCGAGCGCCATGAGATGTTGCGTCTCTGGGAAAGCACAGATCCCCACTGCTCTTGTGGCTGTAGATAGGGCGCGAAGGCACCGTGAAGAGCAGCAAGAGCTTTCAGGGCTGGGCCCTTCCTTGTGGGAGAAGGAGCCGGACGTTTACCTTTTCTGCAAGAGGATTTGCCGCTGCTGAGCGCCATGAGATGTTGCGTCTCTGGGAAAGCACAGATCCCCAGTGCTGTTGTGCCTAGGGATAGGGCACCAAGGCACCGTGAAGAGCAGCAAGAGCTTTGAGGGCTGGGCCCTTCCTTGTGGGAGAAGGAGCCGGTGTTTACCTTTTCTGCAAGAGGCTCTGCCGCGGCCAGGTACCATGAGATGTTGCGTCTCTGGGAAAGCACAGATCCCCAGTGCTGTTGTGCCTGTAGATAGGGCGCCAAGGCACCGTGAAGAGCAGCAAGAGCTTTCAGGGCTGGGCCCTTCCTTGTGGGAGAAGGAGCCGGATGTTTGCCTTTTCGGCAAGAGGCTCTGCCGCGGCCGAGCGCCATGAGATGTTGCGTCTCTGGGAAAGCACAGATCCCCAGTGCTGTTGTGCCTGTAGATAGGGCGCCAAGGCACCGTGAAGAGCAGCAACAGCTTTCAGGGCTGGGCCCTTCCTTGTGGGAGAAGGAACCGGATGTTTGCCTTTTCGGCAAGGGGCGATGCCGCGGCCGAGCACCATGAGATGTTGCGTCTCTGGGAAAGCACAGATCCCCACTGCTGTTGTTGTTGTGCCTGTAGATAGGGCACCAAGGCACCGTGAAGAGCAGCAAGAGCTTTCAGGGCTGGGCCCTTCCTTGTGGGAGAAGGAGCCGGACGTTTGCCTTTTCGGCAAGAGGCTCTGCCGCGGCCGAGCGCCATGAGATGTTGCGTCTCTGGGAAAGCACACATCCCCAGTGCTGTTGTGCCTGTAGATAGGGCGCCAAGGCACCGTGAAGAGCAGTAAGAGCTTTCAGGGCTGGGCCCTTCCTTGTGGGAGAAGGAGCCGGACGTTTGCCTTTTCGGCCAGAGGCTCTGCCGCGGCCGAGCGCCATGAGATGTTGCGTGTCTGGGAAAGCACACATCCCCAGTGCTGTTGTGCCTGTAGATAGGGCGCCAAGGCACCGTGAAGAGCAGCAACAGCTTTGAGGGCTGGGCCCTTCCTTGTGGGAGAAGGAGCCGGACGTTTGCCTTTTCGGCCAGAGGCTCTGCCGCGGCCGAGCGCCATGAGATGTTGCGTCTCTGGGAAAGCACAGATCCCCAGTGCTGTTGTGCCTGTAGATAGGGCGCCAAGGGTACGTGAAGAGCAGCAAGAGCTTTCAGGGCTGGGCCCTTCCTTGTGGGAGAAGGAGCCGGATGTTTACCTCTTCGGCAAGAGGCTCTGCCGCGGCCGAGCACCATGAGATCTTGCGTCTCTGGGAAAGCACAGATCCCCACTGCTGTTGTGCCTGTAGATAGGGCACCAAGGCACCGTGAAGAGCAGCAAGAGCTTTCAGGGCTGGGCCCTTCCTTGTGGGAGAAGGAGCCGGACGTTTGCCTCTTCGGCAGGAGGCTCTGCTGCGGCCGAGCACCATGAGATGTTGCGTCTCTGGGAAAGCACAGATCCCCACTGGTGTTGTTGTTGTGCCTGTAGATAGGGCACCAAGGCACCGTGAAGAGCAGCAACAGCTTTGAGGGCTGGGCCCTTCCTTGTGGGAGAAGGAGCCGGACGTTTGCCTTTTCGGCAAGAGGCTCTGCCGCGGCCGAGCGCCATGAGATGTTGCGTCTCTGGGAAAGCACAGATCCCCACTGCTGTTGTGCCTGTAGATAGGGCGCCAAGGCACCGTGAAGAGCAGCAAGAGCTTTCAGGGCTGGGCCCTTCCTTGTGGGAGAAGGAGCCGGACGTTTGCCTTTTCGGCAAGAGGCTCTGCCGCGGCCGAGCGCCATGAGATGTTGCGTCTCTGGGAAAGCACAGATCCCCACAGCTGTTGTGCCTGTAGATAGGGCGCCAAGGCACCGTGAAGAGCAGCAAGAGCTTTCAGGGCTGGGCCCTTCCTTGTGGGAGAAGGAGCCGGACGTTTGCTTTTCGGCCAGAGGCTCTGCCGCGGCCGAGCGCCATGAGATGTTGCGTCTCTGGGAAAGCACAGATCCCCACTGCTGTTGTGCCTGTAGATAGGGCGCCAAGGCACCGTGAAGAGCAGCAACAGCTTTGAGGGCTGGGCCCTTCCTTGTGGGAGAAGAAGCCGGACGTTTGCCTTCTCGGCAAGAGGCTCTGCCGCAGCCGAGCGCCATGAGATGTTGCGTCTCTGGGAAAGCACAGATCCCCACAGCTGTTGTGCCTGTAGATAGGGCGCCAAGGCACCGTGAAGAGCAGCAAGAGCTTTCAGGGCTGGGCCCTTCCTTGTGGGAGAAGGAGCCGGACGTTTGCCTTTTCGGCCAGAGGCTCTGCCGCGGCCGAGCACCATGAGATGTTGCGTCTCTGGGAAAGCACAGAACCCCTCTGCTCTTCTGCCTGTAGATAGGGCGCCAAGGCACCGTGAAGAGCAGCAAGAGCTTTCAGGGCTGGGCCCTTCCTTGTGGGAGAAGGAGCCGGACGTTTGCCTTTTCGGCAAGAGGCTCTGCCGCGGCCGAGCGCCATGAGATGTTGCGTCTCTGGGAAAGCACAGATCCCCACTGCTCTTCTGCCTGTAGATAGGGCGCCAAGGCACCGTGAAGAGCAGCAACAGCTTTCAGGGCTGGGCCCTTCCTTGTGGGAGAAGGAGCCGGACGTTTGCCTTTTCGGCAAGAGGCTCTGCCGCGGCCGAGCGCCATGAGATGTTGCGTCTCTGGGAAAGCACAGAACCCCTCTGCTCTTCTGCCTGTAGATAGGGCGCCAAGGCACCGTGAAGAGCAGCAAGAGCTTTCAGGGCTGGGCCCTTCCTTGTGGGAGAAGGAGCCGGACGTTTGCCTTTTCGGCAAGAGGCTCTGCCGCGGCCGAGCGCCATGAGCTGTTGCGTCTCTGGGAAAGCACAGATCCCCACTGCTGTTGTGCCTGTAGATAGGACGCCAAGGCACCGTGAAGAGCAGCAAGAGCTTTGAGGGCTGGGCCCTTCCTTGTGGGAGAAGGAGCCGGACGTTTGCCTTTTCGGCAAGAGGCTCTGCCGCGGCCGAGCACCATGAGATCTTGCGTCTCTGGGAAAGCACAGATCCCCACTGCTGTTGTGCCTGTAGATAGGGCGCCAAGGCACCGTGAAGAGCAGCAAGAGCTTTGAGGGCTGGGCCCTTCCTTGTGGGAGAAGGAGCCGGACGTTTGCCTTTTCGGCAAGAGGCTCTGCCGCGGCCGAGCGCCATGAGATGTTGCGTCTCTGGGAAAGCACAGATCCCCAGTGCTGTTGTGCCTGTAGATAGGGCGCCAAGGCACCGTGAAGAGCAGCAACAGCTTTGAGGGCTGGGCCCTTCCTTGTGGGAGAAGGAGCCGGACTTTTGCATTTTCGGCCAGAGGCTCTGCCGCGGCCGAGCGCCATGAGATGTTGCGTCTCTGGGAAAGCACAGATCCCCACTGCTGTTGTGCCTGTAGATAGGACGCCAAGGGTAGGTGAAGAGCAGCAAGAGCTTTCAGGGCTGGGCCCTTCCTTGTGGGAGAAGGAGCCGGACGTTTGCCTTTTCGGCAAGAGGCTCTGCCGCGGCCGAGCACCATGAGATGTTGCGTCTCTGGGAAAGCACAGATCCCCACTGCTGTTGTGCCTGTAGATAGGGCGCCAAGGCACCGTGAAGAGCAGCAAGAGCTTTCAGGGCTGGGCCCTTCCTTGTGGGAGAAGGAGCCGGACGTTTGCCTTTTCGGCAAGAGGCTCTGCCGCGGCCGAGCGCCATGAGATGTTGCGTCTCTGGGAAAGCACAGATCCCCAGTGCTGTTGTGCCTGTAGATAGGGCGCCAAGGCACCGTGAAGAGCAGCAACAGCTTTGAGGGCTGGGCCCTTCCTTGTGGGAGAAGGAGCCGGACGTTTGCCTTTTCGGCAAGAGGCTCTGCCGCGGCCGAGCGCCATGAGATGTTGCGTCTCTGGGAAAGCACAGAACCCCTCTGCTCTTCTGCCTGTAGATAGGGCTCCAAGGCACCGTGAAGAGCAGCAAGAGCTTTCAGGGCTGGGCCCTTCCTTGTGGGAGAATGAGCCGGACGTTTGCCTTTTCGGCCAGAGGCTCTGCCGAGGCCGAGCGCCATGAGATTTTGCGTCTCTGGGAAAGCACAGATCCCCACTGCTGTTGTGCCTGTAGATAGGATGCCAAGGGTAGGTGAAGAGCAGCAACAGCTTTCAGGGCTGGGCCGTTCCTTGTGGGAGAAGGAGCTGGACGTTTGCCTTTTCGACAAGAGGCTCTCGCGGCCGAGCGCCATGAGATGTTGTGTCTCTGGGAAAGCACAGATCCCCAGTGCTGTTGTGCCTGTAGATAGGGCGCCAAGGCACCGTGAAGAGCAGTAACAGCTTTCAGGGCTGGGCCCTTCCTTGTGGGAGAAGGAGCCGGACGTTTGCCTGTTCGGCAAGAGGCTCTGCCGTGGCCGAGCGCCATGAGATGTTGCGTCTCTGGGAAAGCACAGATCCCCAGTGCTGTTGTGCCTGTAGATAGGGCGCCAAGGCACCGTGAAGAGCAGCAAGAGCTTTCAGGGCTGGGCCCTTCATTGTGGGAGAAGGAGCCGGACGTTTGCCTTTTCGGCAAGAGGCTCTGCCGCGGTCGAGCGCCATGAGATCTTGCGTCTCTGGGAAAGCACAGATCCCCACTGCTGTTGAGCCTGTAGATAGGGCGCTAAGGCACCGTGAAGAGCAGCAAGAGCTTTGAGGGCTGGGCCCTTCCTTGTGGGAGAAGGAGCCGGACGTTTGCCTTTTCGGCAAGAGGCTCTGCCGCGGCCGAGCGCCATGAGATGTTGCGTCTCTGGGAAAGCACACATCCCCACTGCTCTTCTGCCTGTATATAGGGCGCCAAGGCACCGTGAAGAGCAGCAACAGCTTTCAGGGCTGGGCCCTTCCTTGTGGGAGAATGAGCCGGACGTTTGCCTTCTCGGCAAGAGGCTCTGCCGCGGCCGAGCGCCAGGAGATGTTGCGTCTCTGGGAAAGCACAGATCCCCACTGCTGTTGTGCCTGTAGATAGGGCGCCAAGGCACCGTGAAGAGCAGCAACAGCTTTGAGGCTGGGCCCTTCCTTGTGGGAGAAGGAGGCGGACGTTTGCCTTTTCGGCAAGAGGCTCTGCCGCGGCCGAGCGCCATGAGATGTTGCGTCTGTGGGAAAGCACACATCCCCAGTGCTGTTGTGCCTGTAGATAGGGCGCCAAGGCACCGTGAAGAGCAGCAACAGCTTTGAGGGCTGGGCCCTTCCTTGTGGGAGAAGGAGCCGGACGTTTGCCTTTTCAGCAAGAGGCTCTGCCGCGGCCGAGTACCATGAGATGTTGCGTCTCTGGGAAAGCACAGATCCCCACTGGGGTTGTGCCTGTAGATAGGACGCCAAGGGTAGGTGAAGAGCAGCAAGAGCTTTGAGGGCTGGGCCCTTCCTTGTGGGAGAAGGAGCCGGACGTTTGCCATCTCGGCAAGAGGCTATGCCGCGGCCGAGCACCATGAGATTTGCGTCTCTGGGAAAGCACAGATCCCCACTGCTGTTGTGTCTGGTAGATAGGGCACCAAGGCACCGTGAAGAGCAGCAAGAGCTTTCAGGGCTGGGCCCTTCCTTGTGGGAGAAGGAGCCGGACGTTTGCCTTTTCGGCAAGAGGCTCTGCCGCGGCCGAGCGCCATGAGATGTTGCGTCTCTGGGAAAGCACAGATCCCCAGTGCTGTTGTGCCTGTAGATAGGGCGCCAAGGCACCGTGAAGAGCAGCAAGAGCTTTCAGGGCTGGGCCCTTCCTTGTGGGAGAAGGAGCCGGACGTTTGCCTTTTTGGCAAGAGGCTCTGCCTCGGCCGAGCGCCATGAGATGTTGCGTCTCTGGGAAAGCACAGATCCCCACTGCTGTTGTGCTGTAGATAGGGCGCGAAGGCACCGTGAAGAGCAGTAAGAGCTTTAAGGGCTGGGCCCTTCCTTGTGGGAGAAGGAGCCGGACGTTTGACTTTTCGGCAAGAGGCTCTGCCGCGGCCGAGCGCCATGAGATGTTGCGTCTCTGGGAAAGCACAGATCCCCACAGCTGTTGTGCCTGTAGATAGGGCGCCAAGGCACCGTGAAGAGCAGCAAGAGCTTTGAGGGCTGGGCCCTTCCTTGTGGGAGAAGGAGCCAGACGTTTGCCTTTTCGGCCAGAGGCTCTGCCGCGGCCGAGCGCCATGAGATGTTGCGTCTCTGGGAAAGCACAGATCCCCACAGCTGTTGTGCCTGTAGATAGGGCGCCAAGGCACCGTGAAGAGCAGCAAGAGCTTTCAGGGCTGGGCCCTTCCTTGTGGGAGAAGGAGCCGGACGTTTGCCTTTTCGGCAAGAGGCTCTGCCGCGGCCGAGCACCATGAGATGTTGCGTCTCTGGGAAAGCACAGATCCCCAGTGCTGTTGTGCCTGTAGATAGGGCGCCAAGGCACCGTGAAGAGCAGCAACAGCTTTGAGGGCTGGGCCCTTCCTTGTGGGAGAAGAAGCCGGACGTTTGCCTTCTCGGCAAGAGGCTCTGCCGCGGCCGAGCGCCATGAGATGTTGCGTCTCTGGGAAAGCACAGATCCCCACAGCTGTTGTGCCTGTAGATAGGGCGCCAAGGCACCGTGAAGAGCAGCAAGAGCTTTGAGGGCTGGGCCCTTCCTTGTGGGAGAAGGAGCCGGACGTTTGCCTTTTCGGCAAGAGGCTCTGCCGCGGCCGAGCGCCATGACATGTTGCGTCTCTGGGAAAGCACAGATCCCCACTGCTGTTGTGCCTGTAGATAGGACGCCAAGGCGCCGTGAAGAGCAGCAAGAGCTTTGAGGGCTGGGCCCTTCCTTGTGGCAGAAGGAGCCGGACGTTTGCCTTTTCGGCAAGAGGCTCTGCCGCGGCCGAGCGCCATGAGATGTTGCGTCTCTGGGAAAGCACAGATCCCCAGTGCTGTTGTGCCTGTAGATAGGGCGCCAAGGCACCGTGAAGAGCAGCAAGAGCTTTCAGGGCTGGGCCCTTCCTTGTGGGAGAAGGAGCCGGACGTTTGCCTTCTTGGCAAGAGGCTCTGCCGCGGCTGAGCGCCATGAGATGTTGCGTCTCTGGGAAAGCACAGATCCCCACTGCTGTTGTGCCTGTAGATAGGGCGCCAAGGCACCGTGAAGAGCAGCAAGAGCTTTCAGGCCTGGGCCCTTCCTTGTGGGAGAAGGAGCCGGACGTTTGCCTTTTCGGCAAGAGGCTCTGCCGCGGCCGAGCGCCATGAGATGTTGCGTCTCTGGGAAAGCACAGATCCCCAGTGCTGTTGTGCCTGTAGATAGGGCGCCAAGGCACCGTGAAGAGCAGCAACAGCTTTGAGGGCTGGGCCCTTCCTTGTGGGAGAAGGAGCCGGACGTTTGCCTTTTCGGCAAGAGGCTCTGCCGCGGCCGAGCGCCATGAGATGTTGCGTCTCTGGGAAAGCACAGAACCCCTCTGCTCTTCTGCCTGTAGATAGGGCGCCAAGGCACCGTGAAGAGCAGCAAGAGCTTTGAGGGCTGGGCCCTTCCTTGTGGGAGAAGGAGCCGGACGTTTGCCTTTTCGGCCAGAGGCTCTGCCGCGGCCGAGCGCCATGAGATGTTGCGTCTCTGGGAAAGCACAGATCCCCACCGCTGTTGTGCCTGTAGATAGGGCGCCAAGGCACCGTGAAGAGCAGCAACAGCTTTGAGGGCTGGGCCCTTCCTTGTGGGAGAAGGAGCCGGACGTTTGCCTTCTCGGCAAGAGGCTCTGCCGCGGCCGAGCGCCATGAGATGTTGCGTCTCTGGGAAAGCACAGATCCCCACTGCTGTTGTGCCTGTAGATAGGACGCCAAGGCACCGTGAAGAGCAGCAACAGCTTTGACGGCTGGGCCCTTCCTTGTGGGAGAAGGAGCCGGACGTTTGCCTTTTCGGCAAGAGGCTGTGCCGCGGCCGAGCGCCATGAGATGTTGCGTCTCTGAGAAAGCACAGAACCCCTCTGCTCTTCTGCCTGTAGATAGGGTGCCAAGGCACCGTGAAGAGCAGCAACAGCTTTCAGGGCTGGGCCCTTCCTTGTGGGAGAAGGAGCCGGACGTTTGCCTTCTCGGCAAGAGGCTCTGCCGCGGCCGAGCGCCATGAGATGTTGCGTCTCTGGGAAAGCACAGATCCCCAGTGCTGTTGTGCCTGTAGATAGGGCGCTAAGGCACCGTGAAGAGCAGCAAGAGCTTTCAGGGCTGGGCCCTTCCTTGTGGGAGAAGGAGCCGGACGTTTGCCTTTTCGGCAAGAGGCGCATCCGCGGCCGAGCATCATGAGATCTTGCGTCTCTGGGAAAGCACAGATCCCCACTGCTGTTGTGCCTGTAGATAGGACGCCAAGGGTAAGTGAAGAGCAGCAATAGCTTTCAGGGCTGGGCCCTTCCTTGTGGGAGAAGGAGCCGGACGATTGCCTTTTTGGCAAGATGCTCTGCCGCGGCCGAGCCCCATGAGATGTTGCATCTCTGGGAAAGCACAGTTCCCCACTGCTCCTCTGCCTGTAGATAGGGCGCCAAGGCACCGTGAAGAGCAGCAAGAGATTTCAGGGCTGGGCCCTTCCTTGTGGGAGAAGGAGCCGGACGTTTGACTTTTCGGCAAGAGGCGCTGCCGCGGCCGAGCGCCATGAGATGTTGCGTCTCTGGGAAAGCACAGATCCCCACTGCTGTTGTGCCTGTAGATAGGACACCAAGAGTAGGTGAAGAGCAGCAAGAGCTTTGAGGGCTGGGCCCTTCCTTGTGGGAGAAGGAGCCGGACGTTTGCCTTCTCGGCAAGAGGCTCTGCCGCGGCCGAGCGCCATGAGATGTTGCGTCTCTGGGAAAGCACAGATCCCCACTGTTGTTGTGCCTGTAGATAGGGCGCCAAGGCACCGTGAAGAGCAGCAAGAGCTTTCAGGGCTGGGCCCTTCCTTGTGGGAGAAGGAGCCGGATGTTTGCCTATTTGGCAAGAGGCGCTGCCGCGGCCGAGCGCCATGAGATGTTGCATCTCTGGGAAAGCACAGATCCCCAGTGCTGTTGTGCCTGTAGATAGGGCGCCAAGGCACCGTGAAGAGCAGCAAGAGCTTTCAGGGCTGGGCCCTTCCTTGTGGGAGAAGGAGCCGGACGTTTGCCTTTTCGGCAAGAGGCTCTGCCGCGGCCGAGCGCCATGAGATGTTGCGTCTCTGGGAAAGCACAGATCCCCACTGCTCTTGTGGCTGTAGATAGGGCGCCAAGGCACCGTGAAGAGCAGCAAGAGCTTTGAGGGCTGGGCCCTTCCTTGTGGGAGAAGGAGCCGGACGTTTGCCTTTTCGGCAAGAGGCTCTGCCGCGGCCGAGCGCCATGAGATGTTGCGTCTCTGGGAAAGCACAGATCCCCACTGCTGTTGTGCCTGTAGATAGGGCGCCAAGGCACCGTGAAGAGCAGCAAGAGCTTTCAGGGCTGGGCCCTTCCTTGTGGGAGAAGGAGCCGGACGTTTGCCTTTTCGGCAAGAGGCTCTGCCGCGGCCGAGCACCATGAGATGTTGCATCTCTGGGAAAGCACAGATCCCCACTGCTGTTGTGCCTGTAGATAGGGCGCCAAGGCACCGTGAAGAGCAGCAAGAGCTTTCAGGGCTGGGCCCTTCCTTGTGGGAGAAGGAGCCGGACGTTTGCCTTTTCGGCAAGAGGCTGTGCCGCGGCCGAGCGCCATGAGATGTTGCGTCTCTGGGAAAGCACAGATCCCCACAGCTGTTGTGCCTGTAGATAGGGCGCCAAGGCACCGTGAAGAGCAGCAAGAGCTTTGAGGGCTGGGCCCTTCCTTGTGGGAGAAGGAGCCGGACGTTTGCCTTTTCGGCCAGAGGCTCTGCCGCGGCCGAGCGCCATGACATGTTGCGTCTCTGGGAAAGCACAGATCCCCACTGCTGTTGTGCCTGTAGATAGGACGCCAAGGCGCCGTGAAGAGCAGCAAGAGCTTTGAGGGCTGGGCCCTTCCTTGTGGCAGAAGGAGCCGGACGTTTGCCTTTTCGGCAAGAGGCTCTGCCGCGGCCGAGCGCCATGAGATGTTGCGTCTCTGGGAAAGCACAGATCCCCAGTGCTGTTGTGCCTGTAGATAGGGCGCCAAGGCACCGTGAAGAGCAGCAAGAGCTTTCAGGGCTGGGCCCTTCCTTGTGGGAGAAGGAGCCGGACGTTTGCCTTTTCGGCCAGAGGCTCTGCCGCGGCCGAGCGCCATGAGATGTTGCGTCTCTGGGAAAGCACACATCCCCAGTGCTGTTGTGCCTGTAGATAGGGCGCCAAGGCACCGTGAAGAGCAGCAACAGCTTTGAGGGCTGGGCCCTTCCTTGTGGGAGAAGGAGCCGGACGTTTGCCTTCTTGGCAAGAGGCTCTGCCGCGGCTGAGCGCCATGAGATGTTGCGTCTCTGGGAAAGCACAGATCCCCACAGCTGTTGTGCCTGTAGATAGGGCGCCAAGGCACCGTGAAGAGCAGCAAGAGCTTTGAGGGCTGGGCCCTTCCTTGTGGGAGAAGGAGCCGGACGTTTGCCTTTTCGGCCAGAGGCTCTGCCGCGGCCGAGCGCCATGACATGTTGCGTCTCTGGGAAAGCACAGATCCCCACTGCTGTTGTGCGTGTAGATAGGACGCCAAGGCGCCGTGAAGAGCAGCAAGAGCTTTGAGGGCTGGGCCCTTCCTTGTGGCAGAAGGAGCCGGACGTTTGCCTTTTCGGCAAGAGGCTCTGCCGCGGCCGAGCGCCATGAGATGTTGCGTCTCTGGGAAAGCACAGATCCCCAGTGCTGTTGTGCCTGTAGATAGGGCGCCAAGGCACCGTGAAGAGCAGCAAGAGCTTTCAGGGCTGGGCCCTTCCTTGTGGGAGAAGGAGCCGGACGTTTGCCTTTTCGGCCAGAGGCTCTGCCGCGGCCGAGCGCCATGAGATGTTGCGTCTCTGGGAAAGCACACATCCCCAGTGCTGTTGTGCCTGTAGATAGGGCGCCAAGGCACCGTGAAGAGCAGCAACAGCTTTGAGGGCTGGGCCCTTCCTTGTGGGAGAAGGAGCCGGACGTTTGCCTTCTTGGCAAGAGGCTCTGCCGCGGCTGAGCGCCATGAGATGTTGCGTCTCTGGGAAAGCACAGATCCCCACAGCTGTTGTGCCTGTAGATAGGGCGCAAAGGCACCGTGAAGAGCAGCAAGAGCTTTGAGGGCTGGGACCTTCCTTGTGGGAGAAGGAGCCGGACGTTTGCATTTTCGGCCAGAGGCTCTGCCGCGGCCGAGCACCATGAGATGTTGCCTCTCTGGGAAAGCACAGATCCCCACTGCTGTTGTGCCTGTAGATAGGGCGCCAAGGCACCGTGAAGAGCAGCAAGAGCTTTCAGGCCTGGGCCCTTCCTTGTGGGAGAAGGAGCCGGACGTTTGCCTTTTCGGCAAGAGGCTCTGCCGCGGCCGAGCGCCATGAGATGTTGCGTCTCTGGGAAAGCACAGATCCCCAGTGCTGTTGTGCCTGTAGATAGGGCGCCAAGGCACCGTGAAGAGCAGCAACAGCTTTGAGGGCTGGGCCCTTCCTTGTGGGAGAAGGAGCCGGACGTTTGCCTTTTCGGCAAGAGGCTCTGCCGCGGCCGAGCGCCATGAGATGTTGCGTCTCTGGGAAAGCACAGAACCCCTCTGCTCTTCTGCCTGTAGATAGGGCGCCAAGGCACCGTGAAGAGCAGCAAGAGCTTTGAGGGCTGGGCCCTTCCTTGTGGGAGAAGGAGCCGGACGTTTGCCTTTTCGGCCAGAGGCTCTGCCGCGGCCGAGCGCCATGAGATGTTGCGTCTCTGGGAAAGCACAGATCCCCACCGCTGTTGTGCCTGTAGATAGGGCGCCAAGGCACCGTGAAGAGCAGCAAGAGCTTTGAGGGCTGGGCCCTTCCTTGTGGGAGAAGGAGCCGGACGTTTGCCTTCTCGGCAAGAGGCTCTGCCGCGGCCGAGCGCCATGAGATGTTGCGTCTCTGGGAAAGCACAGATCCCCACTGCTGTTGTGCCTGTAGATAGGATGCCAAGGCACCGTGAAGAGCAGCAACAGCTTTGACGGCTGGGCCCTTCCTTGTGGGAGAAGGAGCCGGACGTTTGCCTTTTCGGCAAGAGGCTGTGCCGCGGCCGAGCGCCATGAGATGTTGCGTCTCTGAGAAAGCACAGAACCCCTCTGCTCTTCTGCCTGTAGATAGGGTGCCAAGGCACCGTGAAGAGCAGCAAGAGCTTTGAGGGCTGGGCCCTTCCTTGTGGGAGAAGGAGCCGGACGTTTGCCTTTTCGGCAAGAGGCTCTGCCGCGGCCGAGCGCCATGAGATGTTGCGTCTCTGGGAAAGCACAGATCCCCAGTGCTGTTGTGCCTGTAGATAGGGCGCTAAGGCACCGTGAAGAGCAGCAAGAGCTTTCAGGGCTGGGCCCTTCCTTGTGGGAGAAGGAGCCGGACGTTTGCCTTTTCGGCAAGAGGCGCTGCCGCGGCCGAGCGCCATGAGATGTTGCGTCTCTGGGAAAGCACAGATCCCCACTGCTGTTGTGCCTGTAGATAGGACACCAAGAGTAGGTGAAGAGCAGCAAGAGCTTTCAGGGCTGGGCCCTTCCTTGTGGGAGAAGGAGCCGGACGTTTGCCTTCTCGGCAAGAGGCTCTGCCGCGGCCGAGCGCCATGAGATGTTGCGTCTCTGGGAAAGCACAGATCCCCACTGTTGTTGTGCCTGTAGATAGGGCGCCAAGGCACCGTGAAGAGCAGCAAGAGCTTTCAGGGCTGGGCCCTTCCTTGTGGGAGAAGGAGCCGGATGTTTGCCTATTTGGCAAGAGGCGCTGCCGCGGCCGAGCGCCATGAGATGTTGCATCTCTGGGAAAGCACAGATCCCCAGTGCTGTTGTGCCTGTAGATAGGGCGCCAAGGCACCGTGAAGAGCAGCAAGAGCTTTGAGGGCTGGGCCCTTCCTTGTGGGAGAAGGAGCCGGACGTTTGCCTTTTCGGCAAGAGGCTCTGCCGCGGCCGAGCGCCATGAGATGTTGCGTCTCTGGGAAAGCACAGATCCCCACTGCTCTTCTGCCTGTAGATAGGGCGCCAAGGCACCGTGAAGAGCAGCAAGAGCTTTGAGGGCTGGGCCCTTCCTTGTGGGAGAAGGAGCCGGACGTTTGCCTTTTCGGCAAGAGGCTCTGCCGCGGCCGAGCGCCATGAGATGTTGCGTCTCTGGGAAAGCACAGATCCCCAGTGCTGTTGTGCCTGTAGATAGGGCGCCAAGGCACCGTGAAGAGCAGCAAGAGCTTTCAGGGCTGGGCCCTTCCTTGTGGGAGAAGGAGCCGGACGTTTGCCTTTTCGGCAAGAGGCTCTGCCGCGGCCGAGCACCATGAGATGTTGCATCTCTGGGAAAGCACAGATCCCCAGTGCTGTTGTGCCTGTAGATAGGGCGCCAAGGCACCGTGAAGAGCAGCAAGAGCTTTCAGGGCTGGGCCCTTCCTTGTGGGAGAAGGAGCCGGACGTTTGCCTTTTCGGCAAGAGGCTGTGCCGCGGACGAGCGCCATGAGATGTTGCGTCTCTGAGAAAGCACAGAACCCCTCTGCTCTTCTGCCTGTAGATAGGGCGCCAAGGCACCGTGAAGAGCAGCAACAGCTTTCAGGGCTGGGCCCTTCCTTGTGGGAGAAGGAGCCGGACGTTTGCCTTCTCGGCAAGAGGCTCTGCCGCGGCCGAGCGCCATGAGATGTTGCGTCTCTGGGAAAGCACAGATCCCCACTGCTGTTGTGCCTGTAGATAGGGCGCCAAGGCACCGTGAAGAGCAGCAACAGCTTTCAGGGCTGGGCCCTTCCTTGTGGGAGAAGGAGCCGGACGTTTGCCTTTTCGGCAAGAGGCTGTGCCGCGGCCGAGCGCCATGAGATGTTGCGTCTCTGAGAAAGCACAGAACCCCTCTGCTCTTCTGCCTGTAGATAGGGCGCCAAGGCACCGTGAAGAGCAGCAACAGCTTTGAGGGCTGGGCCCTTCCTTGTGGGAGAAGGAGCCGGACGTTTGCCTTCTCGGCAAGAGGCTCTGCCGCGGCCGAGCGCCATGAGATGTTGCGTCTCTGGGAAAGCACAGATCCCCAGTGCTGTTGTGCCTGTAGATAGGGCGCTAAGGCACCATGAAGAGCAGCAACAGCTTTCAGGGCTGGGCCCTTCCTTGTGGGAGAAGGAGCCGGACGTTTGCCTTTTCGGCAAGAGGCTCTGCCGCGGCCGAGCGCCATGAGATGTTGCGTCTCTGAGAAAGCAAAGAACCCCTCTGCTCTTCTGCCTGTAGATAGGGCGCCAAGGCACCGTGAAGAGCAGCAAGAGCTTTGAGGGCTGGGCCCTTCCTTGTGGGAGAAGGAGCCGGACGTTTGCCTTTTCGGCAAGAGGCTCTGCCGCGGCCGAGATCCATGAGATGTTGCGTCTCTGGGAAAGCACAGATCCCCACTGCTGTTGTGCCTGTAGATAGGACACCAAGAGTAGGTGAAGAGCAGCAAGAGCTTTCAGGGCTGGGCCCTTCCTTGTGGGAGAAGGAGCCGGACGTTTGCCTTTTCGGCAAGAGGCTCTGCCGCGGCCGAGCGCCATGAGATGTTGCGTCTCTGGGAAAGCACAGATCCCCAGTGCTGTTGAGCCTGTAGATAGGGCGCCAAGGCACCGTGAAGAGCAGCAAGAGCTTTCAGGGCTGGGCCCTTCCTTGTGGGAGAAGGAGCCGTACGTTTGCCTTTTCGGCAAGAGGCTCTGCCGCGGCCGAGCGCCATGAGATGTTGCGTCTCTGGGAAAGCACAGATCCCCAGTGCTGTTGTGCCTGTAGATAGGGCGCCAAGGCACCGTGAAGAGCAGCAAGAGCTTTCAGGGCTGGGCCCTTCCTTGTGGGAGAAGGAGCCGGACGTTTGCCTTTTCGGCAAGAGGCTCTGCCGCGGCCGAGCACCATGAGATGTTGCGTCTCTGGGAAAGCACAGATCCCCAGTGCTGTTGTGCCTGTAGATAGGGCACCAAGGCACCGTGAAGAGCAGCAAGAGCTTTCAGGGCTGGGCCCTTCCTTGTGGGAGAAGGAGCCGGACGTTTGCCTTTTCGGCAAGAGGCTCTGCCGCGGCCGAGCGCCATGAGGTGTTGCGTCTCTGGGAAAGCACAGATCCCCACTGCTGTTGTGCCTGTAGATAGGGCGCCAAGGTACCGTGAAGAGCAGCAACAGCTTTGAGGGCTGGGCCCTTCCTTGTGGGAGAAGGAGCCGGACGTTTGCCTTTTCGGCAAGAGGCTCTGCCGCGGCCGAGCGCTATGAGATGTTGCGTCTCTGAGAAAGCACAGAACCCCTCTGCTCTTCTGCCTGTAGATAGGGGGCCAAGGCACCGTGAAGAGCAGCAACAGCTTTGAGGGCTGGGCCCTTCCTTGTGGGAGAAGGAGCCGGACCTTTGCCTTTTCGGCAAGAGGCGCTGCCGCGGCCGAGCTCCATGAGATGTTGCGTCTCTGGGAAATCACAGAACCCCACTGCTCTTCTGCCTGTATATAGGGCGCCAAGGCACCGTGAAGAGCAGCAAGAGCTTTCAGGGCTGGGCCCTTCCTTGTGGGAGAAGGAGCCGGACGTTTGCCTTTTCGGCAAGAGGCTCTGCCGCTGCCGAGCGCCATGAGATGTTGCGTCTCTGGGAAAGCACAGATCCCCAGTGCTGTTGAGCCTGTAGATAGGGCGCCAAGGCACCGTGAAGAGCAGCAAGAGCTTTGAGGGCTGGGCCCTTCCTTGTGGGAGAAGGAGCCGGACGTTTGCCTTTTCGGCAAGAGGCTCTGCCGCGGCCGAGCGCCATGAGATCCTGCGTCTCTGGGAAAGCACCGATCCCCAGTGCTGTTGTGCCTGTAGATAGGGCGCCAAGGCACCGTGAAGAGCAGCAACAGCTTTCAGGGCTGGGCCCTTCATTGTGGGAGAAGGAGCCGGACGTTTGCCATCTCGGCAAGAGGCTCTGCCGCGGCCGAGCGCCATGAGATGTTGCGTCTCTGGGAAAGCACAGATCCCCAGTGCTGTTGTGCCTGTAGATAGGGCGCCAAGGCACCGTGAAGAGCAGCAAGAGCTTTCAGGGCTGGGCCCTTCATTGTGGGAGAAGGAGCCGGACGTTTGCCTTCTCGGCAAGAGGCTCTGCCGCGGACGAGCGCCATGAGATGTTGCGTCTCTGGGAAAGCACAGATCCCCAGTGCTGTTGTGCCTGTAGATAGGGCGCCAAGGCACCATGAAGAGCAGCAAGAGCTTTCAGGGCTGGGCCCTTCCTTGTGGGAGAAGGAGCCGGACGTTTGCCTTTTCGGCAAGAGGCTCTGCCGCGGCCGAGATCCATGAGATGTTGCGTCTCTGGGAAAGCACAGATCCCCAGTGCTGTTGTGCCTGTAGATAGGACGCCAAGGGTAGGTGAAGAGCAGCAAGAGCTTTCAGGGCTGGGCCCTTCCTTGTGGGAGAAGGAGCCGGAGGTTTGCCTTCTCGGCAAGAGGCTCTGCCGCGGCCGAGCGCCATGAGATGTTGCGTCTCTGGGAAAGCACAGATCCTCACTGCTGTTGTGCCTGTAGATAGGGCGCCAAGGCACCGTGAAGAGCAGCAACAGCTTTCAGGGCTGGGCCCTTCCTTGTGGGAGAAGGAGCCGGATGTTTGCCTATTTGGCAAGAGGCGCTGCCGCGGCCGAGCGCCATGAGATGTTGCATCTCTGGGAAAGCACAGATCCCCAGTGCTGTTGTGCCTGTAGATAGGGCACCAAGGCACCGTGAAGAGCAGCAAGAGCTTTCAGGGCTGGGCCCTTCCTTGTGGGAGAAGGAGCCGGACGTTTGCCTTTTCGGCAAGAGGCTCTGCCGCGGCCGAGCACCATGAGATGTTGCGTCTCTGGGAAAGCACAGATCCCCAGTGCTGTTGTGCCTGTAGATAGGGCGCCAAGGCACCGTGAAGAGCAGCAAGAGCTTTCAGGGCTGGTCCCTTCCTTGTGGGAGAAGGAGCCGGACGTTTGCCTTTTCGGCAAGAGGCTCTGCCGCGGCCGAGCGCCATGAGGTGTTGCGTCTCTGGGAAAGCACAGATCCCCACTGCTGTTGTGCCTGTAGATAGGGCGCCAAGGCACCGTGAAGAGCAGCAACAGCTTTGAGGGCTGGGCCCTTCCTTGTGGGAGAAGGAGCCGGACGTTTGTCTTTTCGGCAAGAGGCTCTGCCGCGGCCGAGCGCTATGAGATGTTGCGTCTCTGAGAAAGCACAGAACCCCTCTGCTCTTCTGCCTGTAGATAGGGGGCCAAGGCACCGTGAAGAGCAGCAACAGCTTTGAGGGCTGGGCCCTTCCTTGTGGGAGAAGGAGCCGGACGTTTGCCTTTTCGGCAAGAGGCTCTGCCGCGGCCGAGCACCATGAGATGTTGCGTCTCTGGGAAATCACAGAACCCCACTGCTCTTCTGCCTGTATATAGGGCGCCAAGGCACCGTGAAGAGCAGCAAGAGCTTTCAGGGCTGGGCCCTTCCTTGTGGGAGAAGGAGCCGGACGTTTGCCTTTTCGGCAAGAGGCTCTGCCGCTGCCGAGCGCCATGAGATGTTGCGTCTCTGGGAAAGCACAGATCCCCAGTGCTGTTGAGCCTGTAGATAGGGCGCCAAGGCACCGTGAAGAGCAGCAAGAGCTTTGAGGGCTGGGCCCTTCCTTGTGGGAGAAGGAGCCGGACGTTTGCCTTTTCGGCAAGAGGCTCTGCCGCGGCCGAGCGCCATGAGATCCTGCGTCTCTGGGAAAGCACAGATCCCCAGTGCTGTTGTGCCTGTAGATAGGGCGCCAAGGCACCGTGAAGAGCAGCAACAGCTTTCAGGGCTGGGCCCTTCATTGTGGGAGAAGGAGCCGGACGTTTGCCATCTCGGCAAGAGGCTCTGCCGCGGCCGAGCGCCATGAGATGTTGCGTCTCTGGGAAAGCACAGATCCCCAGTGCTGTTGTGCCTGTAGATAGGGCGCCAAGGCACCGTGAAGAGCAGCAAGAGCTTTGAGGGCTGGGCCCTTCATTGTGGGAGAAGGAGCCGGACGTTTGCCTTCTCGGCAAGAGGCTCTGCCGCGGACGAGCGCCATGAGATGTTGCGTCTCTGGGAAAGCACAGATCCCCAGTGCTGTTGTGCCTGTAGATAGGGCGCCAAGGCACCATGAAGAGCAGCAAGAGCTTTCAGGGCTGGGCCCTTCCTTGTGGGAGAAGGAGCCGGAGGTTTGCCTTCTCGGCAAGAGGCTCTGCCGCGGCCGAGCGCCATGAGATGTTGCGTCTCTGGGAAAGCACAGATCCCCACTGCTGTTGTGCCTGTAGATAGGGCGCCAATGCACCGTGAAGAGCAGCAAGAGCTTTCAGGGCTGGGCCCTTCCTTGTGGGAGAAGGAGCCGGATGTTTGCCTATTTGGCAAGAGGCGCTGCCGCGGCCGAGCGCCATGAGATGTTGCATCTCTGGGAAAGCACAGATCCCCAGTGCTGTTGTGCCTGTAGATAGGGCGCCAAGGCACCGTGAAGAGCAGCAAGAGCTTTCAGGGCTGGGCCCTTCCTTGTGGGAGAAGGAGCCGGACATTTGCCTTTTCGGCAAGAGGCTCTGCCGCGGCCGAGCGCCATGAGATGTTGCGTCTCTGGGAAAGCACAGATCCCCAGTGCTGTTGAGCCTGTAGATAGGGCGCCAAGGCACCGTGAAGAGCAGCAAGAGCTTTCAGGGCTGGGCCCTTCCTTGTGGGAGAAGGAGCCGGACGTTTGCCTTTTCGGCAAGAGGCTCTGCCGCGGCCGAGCGCCATGAGATGTTGCGTCTCTGGGAAAGCACAGATCCCCAGTGCTGTTGTGCCTGTAGATAGGGCGCCAAGGCACCGTGAAGAGCAGCAAGAGCTTTCAGGGCTGGGCCCTTCCTTGTGGGAGAAGGAGACGGACGTTTGCCTTTTCGGCAAGAGGCTCTGCCGCGGCCGAGCACCATGAGATGTTGCGTCTCTGGGAAAGCACAGATCCCCAGTGCTGTTGTGCCTGTAGATAGGGCGCCAAGGCACCGTGAAGAGCAGCAAGAGCTTTCAGGGCTGGGCCCTTCCTTGTGGGAGAAGGAGCCGGACGTTTGCCTTTTCGGCAAGAGGCTCTGCCGCGGCCGAGCGCCATGAGGTGTTGCGTCTCTGGGAAAGCACAGATCCCCAGTGCTGTTGTGCCTGTAGATAGGGCGCCAAGGCACCGTGAAGAGCAGCAAGAGCTTTCAGGGCTGGGCCCTTCCTTGTGGGAGAAGGAGCCGGACGTTTGTCTTTTCGGCAAGAGGCTCTGCCGCGGCCGAGCGCCATGAGATGTTGCGTCTCTGAGAAAGCACAGAACCCCTCTGCTCTTCTGCCTGTAGATAGGGGGCCAAGGCACCGTGAAGAGCAGCAACAGCTTTGAGGGCTGGGCCCTTCCTTGTGGGAGAAGGAGCCGGACGTTTGCCTTTTCGGCAATAGGCGCTGCCGCGGCCGAGCACCATGAGATGTTGCGTCTCTGGGAAAGCACAGATCCCCAGTGCTGTTGTGCCTGTAGATAGGGCGCCAAGGCACCGTGAAGAGCAGCAAGAGCTTTGAGGGCTGGGCCCTTCCTTGTGGGAGAAGGAGACGGACGTTTGCCTTTTCGGCAAGAGGCTCTGCCGCGGCCGAGCGCCATGAGATGTTGCGTCTCTGGGAAAGCACAGAACCCCACTGCTCTTCTGCCTGTATATAGGGCGCCAAGGCACCGTGAAGAGCAGCAAGAGCTTTCAGGGCTGGACCCTTCCTTGTGGGAGAAGGAGCCGGACGTTTGCCTTTTCGGCAAGAGTCTCTGCCGCTGCCGAGCGCCATGAGATGTTGCGTCTCTGGGAAAGCACAGATCCCCACTGCTGTTGTGCCTGTAGATAGGGCGCCAAGGCACCGTGAAGAGCAGCAAGAGCTTTCAGGGCTGGGCCCTTCCTTGTGGGAGAAGGAGCCGGACGTTTGCCTTTTCGGCAAGAGGCTCTGCCGCGGCCGAGCGCCATGAGATGTTGCGTCTCTGGGAAAGCACAGATCCCCAGTGCTGTTGTGCCTGTAGATAGGGCGCCAAGGCACCGTGAAGAGCAGCAACAGCTTTCAGGGCTGGGCCCTTCCTTGTGGGAGAAGGAGCCGGACGTTTGCCTTTTCGGCAAGAGGCTGTGCCGCGGCCGAGCGCCATGAGATGTTGCGTCTCTGAGAAAGCACAGAACCCCTCTGCTCTTCTGCCTGTAGATAGGGCGCCAAGGCACCGTGAAGAGCAGCAAGAGCTTTCAGGGCTGGGCCCTTCCTTGTGGGAGAAGGAGCCGGACGTTTGCCTTCTCGGCAAGAGGCTCTGCCGCGGCCGAGCGCCATGAGCTGTTGCGTCTCTGGGAAAGCACAGATCCCCACTGCTGTTGTGCCTGTAGATAGGGCGCCAAGGCACCGTGAAGAGCAGCAAGAGCTTTCAGGGCTGGGCCCTTCCTTGTGGGAGAAGGAGCCGGACGTTTGCCTTTTCGGCAAGAGGCTCTGCCGCGGCCGAGCGCCATGAGATGTTGCGTCTCTGGGAAAGCACAGATCCCCAGTGCTGTTGTGCCTGTAGATAGGGCGCCAAGGCACCGTGAAGAGCAGCAAGAGCTTTGAGGGCTGGGCCCTTCCTTGTGGGAGAAGGAGCCGGACGTTTGCCTTTTCGGCAAGAGGCTCTGCCGCGGCCGAGCGCCATGAGATGTTGCGTCTCTGGGAAAGCACAGATCCCCAGTGCTGTTGTGCCTGTAGATAGGGCGCCAAGGCACCGTGAAGAGCAGCAACAGCTTTCAGGGCTGGGCCCTTCATTGTGGGAGAAGGAGCCGGACGTTTGCCATCTCGGCAAGAGGCTCTGCCGCGGCCGAGCGCCATGAGATGTTGCGTCTCTGGGAAAGCACAGATCCCCAGTGCTGTTGTGCCTGTAGATAGGGCGCCAAGGCACCGTGAAGAGCAGCAAGAGCTTTCAGGGCTGGGCCCTTCCTTGTGGGAGAAGGAGCCGGAGGTTTGCCTTCTCGGCAAGAGGCTCTGCCGCGGCCGAGCGCCATGAGATGTTGCGTCTCTGGGAAAGCACAGATCCCCAGTGCTGTTGTGCCTGTAGATAGGGCGCCAAGGCACCATGAAGAGCAGCAAGAGCTTTCAGGGCTGGGCCCTTCCTTGTGGGAGAAGGAGCCGGACGTTTGCCTTTTCGGCAAGAGGCTCTGCCGCGGCCGAGATCCATGAGATGTTGCGTCTCTGGGAAAGCACAGATCCCCACTGCTGTTGTGCCTGTAGATAGGACGCCAAGGGTAGGTGAAGAGCAGCAAGAGCTTTCAGGGCTGGGCCCTTCCTTGTGGGAGAAGGAGCCGGAGGTTTGCCTTCTCGGCAAGAGGCTCTGCCGCGGCCGAGCGCCATGAGATGTTGCGTCTCTGGGAAAGCACAGATCCCCACTGCTGTTGTGCCTGTAGATAGGGCGCCAATGCACCGTGAAGAGCAGCAAGAGCTTTCAGGGCTGGGCCCTTCCTTGTGGGAGAAGGAGCCGGATGTTTGCCTATTTGGCAAGAGGCGCTGCCGCGGCCGAGCGCCATGAGATGTTGCATCTCTGGGAAAGCACAGATCCCCAGTGCTGTTGTGCCTGTAGATAGGGCGCCAAGGCACCGTGAAGAGCAGCAAGAGCTTTCAGGGCTGGGCCCTTCCTTGTGGGAGAAGGAGCCGGACGTTTGCCTTTTCGGCAAGAGGCTCTGCCGCGGCCGAGCACCATGAGATGTTGCGTCTCTGGGAAAGCACAGATCCCCAGTGCTGTTGTGCCTGTAGATAGGGCGCCAAGGCACCGTGAAGAGCAGCAAGAGCTTTCAGGGCTGGGCCCTTCCTTGTGGGAGAAGGAGCCGGACGTTTGCCTTTTCGGCAAGAGGCTCTGCCGCGGCCGAGCGCCATGAGGTGTTGCGTCTCTGGGAAAGCACAGATCCCCACTGCTGTTGTGCCTGTAGATAGGGCGCCAAGGCACCGTGAAGAGCAGCAAGAGCTTTGAGGGCTGGGCCCTTCCTTGTGGGAGAAGGAGCCGGACGTTTGTCTTTTCGGCAAGAGGCTCTGCCGCGGCCGAGCGCTATGAGATGTTGCGTCTCTGAGAAAGCACAGAACCCCTCTGCTCTTCTGCCTGTAGATAGGGGGCCAAGGCACCGTGAAGAGCAGCAACAGCTTTGAGGGCTGGGCCCTTCCTTGTGGGAGAAGGAGCCGGACGTTTGCCTTTTCGGCAAGAGGCTCTGCCGCGGCCGAGCACCATGAGATGTTGCGTCTCTGGGAAATCACAGAACCCCACTGCTCTTCTGCCTGTATATAGGGCGCCAAGGCACCGTGAAGAGCAGCAAGAGCTTTCAGGGCTGGGCCCTTCCTTGTGGGAGAAGGAGCCGGACGTTTGCCTTTTCGGCAAGAGGCTCTGCCGCTGCCGAGCGCCATGAGATGTTGCGTCTCTGGGAAAGCACAGATCCCCAGTGCTGTTGTGCCTGTAGATAGGGCACCAATGCACCGTGAAGAGCAGCAACAGCTTTCAGGGCTGGGCCCTTCCTTGTGGGAGAAGGAGCCGGACGTTTGCCTTTTCGGCAAGAGGTGCTGCCGCGGCCGAGCGCCATGAGATGTTGCGTCTCTGAGAAAGCACAGAACCCCTCTGCTCTTCTGCCTGTAGATAGGGGGCCAAGGCACCGTGAAGAGCAGCAACAGCTTTGAGGGCTGGGCCCTTCCTTGTGGGAGAAGGAGCCGGACGTTTGCCTTTTCGGCAAGAGGCTCTGCCGCGGCCGAGCGCCATGAGAAGTTGCGTCTCTGAGAAAGCACAGAACCCCTCTGCTCTTCTGCCTGTAGATAGGGGGCCAAGGCACCGTGAAGAGCAGCAACAGCTTTGAGGGCTGGGCCCTTCCTTGTGGGAGAAGGAGCCGGACGTTTGCCTTTTCGGCAAGAGGCGCTGCCGCGGCCGAGCACCATGAGATCTTGTGTCTCTGGGAAATCACAGAACCCCACTGCTCTTCTGCCTGTATATAGGGCGCCAAGGCACCGTGAAGAGCAGCAAGAGCTTTCAGGGCTGGTCCCTTCCTTGTGGGAGAAGGAGCCGGACGTTTGCCTTTTCGGCAAGAGGCTCTGCCGCGGCCGAGCGCCATGAGATGTTGCGTCTCTGGGAAAGCACAGATCCCCAGTGCTGTTGTGCCTGTAGATAGGGCGCCAAGGCACCGTGAAGAGCAGCAAGAGCTTTGAGGGCTGGGCCCTTCCTTGTGGGAGAAGGAGCCGGACGTTTGCCATCTCGGCAAGAGGCTCTGTCGCGGCCGAGCGCCATGAGATGTTGCGTCTCTGGGAAAGCACAGATCCCCAGTGCTGTTGTGCCTGTAGATAGGGCGCCAAGGCACCGTGAAGAGCAGCAAGAGCTTTCAGGGCTGGGCCCTTCCTTGTGGGAGAAGGAGCCGGAGGTTTGCCTTCTCGGCAAGAGGCTCTGCCGCGGCCGAGCGCCATGAGATGTTGCGTCTCTGGGAAAGCACAGATCCCCAGTGCTGTTGTGCCTGTAGATAGGGCGCCAAGGCACCATGAAGAGCAGCAAGAGCTTTCAGGGCTGGGCCCTTCCTTGTGGGAGAAGGAGCCGGACGTTTGCCTTTTCGGCAAGAGGCTCTGCCGCGGCCGAGATCCATGAGATGTTGCGTCTCTGGGAAAGCACAGATCCCCACTGCTGTTGTGCCTGTAGATAGGACGCCAAGGGTAGGTGAAGAGCAGCAAGAGCTTTCAGGGCTGGGCCCTTCCTTGTGGGAGAAGGAGCCGGAGGTTTGCCTTCTCGGCAAGAGGCTCTGCCGCGGCCGAGCGCCATGAGATGTTGCGTCTCTGGGAAAGCACAGATCCCCAGTGCTGTTGTGCCTGTAGATAGGGCGCCAATGCACCGTGAAGAGCAGCAAGAGCTTTCAGGGCTGGGCCCTTCCTTGTGGGAGAAGGAGCCGGATGTTTGCCTATTTGGCAAGAGGCGCTGCCGCGGCCGAGCGCCATGAGATGTTGCATCTCTGGGAAAGCACAGATCCCCAGTGCTGTTGTGCCTGTAGATAGGGCGCCAAGGCACCGTGAAGAGCAGCAAGAGCTTTCAGGGCTGGGCCCTTCCTTGTGGGAGAAGGAGCCGGACATTTGCCTTTTCGGCAAGAGGCTCTGTCGCGGCCGAGCGCCATGAGATGTTGCGTCTCTGGGAAAGCACAGATCCCCAGTGCTGCTGAGCCTGTAAATAGGGCGCCAAGGCACCGTGAAGAGCAGCAAGAGCTTTCAGGGCTGGGCCCTTCCTTGTGGGAGAAGGAGCCGGACGTTTGCCTTTTCGGCAAGAGGCTCTGCCGCGGCCGAGCGCCATGAGATGTTGCGTCTCTGGAAAGCACAGATCCCCAGTGCTGTTGTGCCTGTAGATAGGGCGCCAAGGCACCGTGAAGAGCAGCAAGAGCTTTCAGGGCTGGGCCCTTCCTTGTGGGAGAAGGAGACGGACGTTTGCCTTTTAGGCAAGAGGCTCTGCCGCGGCCGAGCACCATGAGATGTTGCGTCTCTGGGAAAGCACAGATCCCCAGTGCTGTTGTGCCTGTAGATAGGGCGCCAAGGCACCGTGAAGAGCAGCAAGAGCTTTGAGGGCTGGGCCCTTCCTTGTGGGAGAAGGAGCCGGACGTTTGCCTTTTCGGCAAGAGGCTCTGCCGCGGCCGAGCACCATGAGGTGTTGCGTCTCTGGGAAAGCACAGATCCCCAGTGCTGTTGTGCCTGTAGATAGGGCGCCAAGGCACCGTGAAGAGCAGCAAGAGCTTTCAGGGCTGGGCCCTTCCTTGTGGGAGAAGGAGCCGGACGTTTGTCTTTTCGGCAAGAGGCTCTGCCGCGGCCGAGCGCCATGAGATGTTGCGTCTCTGAGAAAGCACAGAACCCCTCTGCTCTTCTGCCTGTAGATAGGGGGCCAAGGCACCGTGAAGAGCAGCAAGAGCTTTGAGGGCTGGGCCCTTCCTTGTGGGAGAAGGAGCCGGACGTTTGCCTTTTCGGCAAGAGGCGCTGCCGCGGCCGAGCACCATGAGATCTTGCGTCTCTGGGAAAGCACAGATCCCCAGTGCTGTTGTGCCTGTAGATAGGGCGCCAAGGCACCGTGAAGAGCAGCAAGAGCTTTGAGGGCTGGGCCCTTCCTTGTGGGAGAAGGAGCCGGACGTTTGCCTTTTCGGCAAGAGGCTCTGCCGCGGCCGAGCGCCATGAGATGTTGCGTCTCTGGGAAAGCACAGAACCCCACTGCTCTTCTGCCTGTATATTAGGGCGCCAAGGCACCGTGAAGAGCAGCAAGAGCTTTCAGGGCTGGACCCTTCCTTGTGGGAGAAGGAGCCGGACGTTTGCCTTTTCGGCAAGAGTCTCTACCGCTGCCGAGCGCCATGAGATGTTGCGTCTCTGGGAAAGCACAGATCCCCACTGCTGTTGTGCCTGTAGATAGGGCGCCAAGGCACCGTGAAGAGCAGCAAGAGCTTTGAGGGCTGGGCCCTTCCTTGTGGGAGAAGGAGCCGGACGTTTGCCTTTTCGGCAAGAGGCTCTGCCGCGGCCGAGCGCCATGAGATGTTGCGTCTCTGGGAAAGCACAGATCCCCAGTGCTGTTGTGCCTGTAGATAGGGCGCCAAGGCACCGTGAAGAGCAGCAACAGCTTTCAGGGCTGGGCCCTTCATTGTGGGAGAAGGAGCCGGACGTTTGCCATCTCGGCAAGAGGCTCTGCCGCGGCCGAGCGCCATGAGATGTTGCGTCTCTGGGAAAGCACAGATCCCCAGTGCTGTTGTGCCTGTAGATAGGGCGCCAAGGCACTGTGAAGAGCAGCAAGAGCTTTCAGGGCTGGGCCCTTCCTTGTGGGAGAAGGAGCCGGACGTTTGCCTTTTCGGCAAGAGGCTCTGCCGCGGCCGAGCGCCATGAGATGTTGCGTCTCTGGGAAAACACAGATCCCCACTGCTGTTGTGCCTGTAGATAGGGCGCCAAGGCACCGTGAAGAGCAGCAAGAGCTTTCAGGGCTGGGCCCTTCCTTGTGGGAGAAGGAGCCGGATGTTTGCCTTTTTGGCAAGAGGCGCTGCCGCGGCCGAGCGCCATGAGATGTTGCATCTCTGGGAAAGCACAGATCCCCAGTGCTGTTGTGCCTGTAGATAGGGCACCAAGGCACCGTGAAGAGCAGCAAGAGCTTTCAGGGCTGGGCCCTTCCTGGTGGGAGAAGGAGCCGGACGTTTGCCTTTTCGGCAAGAGGCTCTGCCGCGGCCGAGCGCCATGAGATGTTGCGTCTCTGGGAAAGCACAGATCCCCAGTGCTGTTGAGCCTGTAGATAGGGCGCCAAGGCACCGTGAAGAGCAGCAAGAGCTTTCAGGGCTGGGCCCTTCCTTGTGGGAGAAGGAGCCGGACGTTTGCCTTTTCGGCAAGAGGCTCTGCCGCGGCCGAGCGCCATGAGATGTTGCGTCTCTGGGAAAGCACAGATCCCCACTGCTGTTGTGCCTGTAGATAGGGCGCCAAGGGTAGGTGAAGAGCAGCAAGAGCTTTCAGGGCTGGGCCCTTCCTTGTGGGAGAAGGAGCCGGACGTTTGCCTTTTCGGCAAGAGGCTCTGCCGCGGCCGAGCGCCATGACATCTTGCGTCTCTGGGAAAGCACAGATCCCCAGTGCTGTTGTGCCTGTAGATAGGGCGCCAAGGCACCGTGAAGAGCAGCAAGAGCTTTGAGGGCTGAGCCCTTCCTTGTGGGAGAAGGAGCCGGACGTTTGCCTTCTCGGCAAGAGGCTCTGCCGCGGCTGAGAGCCATGAGATGTTGCGTCTCTGGGAAAGCACAGATCCCCACTGCTGTTGTGCCTGTAGATAGGGCGCCAAGGCACCAGGAAGAGCAGCAAGAGCTTTCAGGGCTGGGCCCTTCCTTGTGGGAGAAGGAGCCGGACGTTTGCCTTCTCGGCAAGAGGCTCTGCCGCGGCCGAGCGCCATGAGATGTTGCGTCTCTGGGAAAGCACAGATCCCCAGTGCTGTTGTGCCTGTAGATAGGGCGCCAAGGCACCGTGAAGAGCAGCAAGAGCTTTCAGGGCTGGGCCCTTCCTTGTGGGAGAAGGAGCCAGACGTTTGCCTTTTCGGCCAGAGGCTCTGCCACGGCCGAGCGCCATGAGATGTTGCGTCTCTGGGAAAGCACAGATCCCCACTGCTGTTGTACCTGTAGATAGGACGCCAAGGGTAGGTCAAGAGCAGCAAGAGCTTTGAGGGCTGGGCCCTTCCTTGTGGGAGAAGGAGCCGGACGTTTGCCTTTTCGGCAAGAGGCTCTGCCGCGGGCGAGCACCATGAGATGTTGCGTCTCTGGGAAAGCACAGATCCCCACTGCTGTTGTGCCTGTAGATAGGGCGCCAAGGCACCGTGAAGAGCAGCAAGAGCTTTGAGGGCTGGGCCCTTCCTTGTGGGAGAAGGAGCCAGACGTTTGCCTTTTTGGCAAGAGGCTCTGCCTCGGCCGAGCGCCATGAGATGTTGCGTCTCTGGGAAAGCACAGATCCCCACTGCTGTTGTGCCTGTAGATAGGGCGCCAAGGCACCGTGAAGAGCAGCAAGAGCTTTCAGGGCTGGGCCCTTCATTGTGGGAGAAGGAGCCGGACGTTTGCCTTTTCGGCAAGAGGCTCTGCCGCGGCCGAGCGCCATGAGATGTTGCGTCTCTGGGAAAGCACCGATCCCCACTGCTGTTGTGCCTGTAGATAGGGCGCCAAGGCACCGTGAAGAGCAGGAACAGCTTTCAGGGCTGGACCCTTCCTTGTGGGAGAAGGAGCCGGACGTTTGCCTTTTCGGCAAGAGGCTCTGCCGCGGCCGAGCGCCATGAGATGTTGCGTCTCTGGGAAAGCACAGATCCCCAGTGCTGTTGTGCCTGTAGATAGGGCGCCAAGGCACCGTGAAGAGCAGCAACAGCTTTCAGGGCTGGGCCCTTCCTTGTGGGAGAAGGAGCCGGACGTTTGCCTTTTCGGCAAGAGGCTCTGCCGCGGCCGAGCGCCATGAGATGTTGCGTCTCTGGGAAAGCACAGATCCCCACTGCTGTTGTGCCTGTAGATAAGGCGCCAAGGCACCGTGAAGAGCAGCAAGAGCTTTCAGGGCTGGGCCCTTCCTTGTGGGAGAAGGAGCCAGACGTTTTACTTTTCGGCAAGAGGCTCTGCCGCGGCCGAGCGCCATGAGATGTTGCGTCTCTGGGAAAGCACAGATCCCCAGTGCTGTTGTGCCTGTAGATAGGGCGCCAAGGCACCGTGAAGAGCAGCAAGAGCTTTCAGGGCTGGGCCCTTCCTTGTGGGAGAAGGAGCCGGACGTTTGCCTTTTCGGCAAGAGGCGCTGCAGCGGCCGAGCACCATGAGATGTTGCGTCTCTGGGAAAGCACAGATCCCCACTGCTGTTGTGCCTGTAGATAGGGCACCAATGCACCGTGAAGAGCAGCAAGAGCTTTCAGGGCTGGGCCCTTCCTTGTGGGAGAAGGAGACGGACGTTTGCCTTTTCGGCCAGAGGCTCTGCCGCGGCCGAGCGCCATGAGATGTTGCGTCTCTGGGAAAGCACAGATCCCCAGTGCTGTTGTGCCTGTAGATAGGGCACCAAGGCACCGTGAAGAGCAGCAACAGCTTTGAGGGCTGGGCCCTTCCTTGTGGGAGAAGGAGCCGGACGTTTGCCTTTTCGGCAAGAGGCGCTGCCGCGACCGAGCACCATGAGATGTTGCGTCTCTGGGAAAGCACAGATCCCCACTGCTGTTGTGCCTGTAGATAGGGCACCAATGCACCGTGAAGAGCAGCAAGAGCTTTGAGGGCTGGGCCCTTCCTTGTGGGAGAAGGAGCCGGACGTTTGCCTTTTCGGCAAGAGGCTCTGCCGCGGCCGAGCGCCATGAGATGTTGCGTCTCTGGGAAAGCACAGATCCCCAGTGCTGTTGTGCCTGTAGATAGGGCGCCAAGGCACCGTGAAGAGCAGCAAGAGCTTTCAGGGCTGGGCCCTTCCTTGTGGGAGAAGGAGCCGGACGTTTGCCTTTTCGGCAAGAGGCTCTGCCGCGGCCGAGCGCCATGTGATGTTGCATCTCTGGGAAAGCACAGATCTCCACTGCTGTTGTGCCTGTAGATAGGGCGCCAAGGCACCGTGAAGAGCAGCAAGAGCTTTCAGGGCTGGGCCGTTCCTTGTGGGAGAAGGAGCCGGACGTTTGCCTTCTCGGCAAGAGGCTCTGCCGCGGCCGAGTACCATGAGATGTTGCGTCTCTGGGAAAGCACAGATCCCCACTGCTGTTGTGCCAGTAGATAGGGCGCCAAGGGTAGGTGAAGAGCAGCAAGAGCTTTCAGGGCTGGGCCCTTCCTTGTGGGAGAAGGAGCCGGACGTTTGCCTTTTCGGCAAGAGGCTCTGCCGCGGCCGAGCGCCATGAGATGTTGCGTCTCTGGGAAAGCACAGATCCCCACTGCTGTTGTGCCTGTAGATAGGGTGCCAAGGCACCGTGAAGAGCAGCAAGAGCTTTCAGGGCTGGGCCCTTCCTTGTGGGAGAAGGAGCCGGACGTTTGCCTTTTCGGCAAGAGGCTCTGCCGCGGCCGAGCGCCATGAGATGTTGCGTCTCTGGGAAAGCACAGATCCCCAGTGCTGTTGTGCCTGTAGATAGGGCGCCAAGGCACCGTGAAGAGCAGCAAGAGCTTTCAGGGCTGGGCCCTTCCTTGTGGGAGAAGGAGCCGGACGTTTGCCTTTTCGGCAAGAGGCTCTGCCGCGGCCGAGCGCCATGAGATGTTGCGTCTCTGGGAAAGCACAGATCCCCAGTGCTGTTGTGCCTGTAGATAGGGCGCCAAGGCACCGTGAAGAGCAGCAAGAGCTTTCAGGGCTGGGCCCTTCCTTGTGGGAGAAGGAGCCGGACGTTTGCCTTTTCGGCAAGAGGCTCTGCCACGGCCGAGCGCCATGAGATGTTGCGTCTCTGGGAAAGCACAGATCCCCAGTGCTGTTGTGCCTGTAGATAGGGCGCCAAGGCACCGTGAAGAGCAGCAACAGCTTTCAGGGCTGGGCCCTTCCTTGTGGGAGAAGGAGCCGGACGTTTGCCTTCTCGGCAAGAGGCTCTGCCGCGGCCGAGCGCCATGAGATGTTGCGTCTCTGGGAAAGCACAGATCCCCAGTGCTGTTGTGCCTGTAGATAGGGCGCCAAGGCACCGTGAAGAGCAGCAAGAGCTTTCAGGGCTGGGCCCTTCCTTGTGGGAGAAGGAGCCGGACATTTGCCTTTTCGGCAAGAGGCTCTAGCGCGGCCGAGCGCCATGAGATGTTGCGTCTCTGGGAAAGCACAGATCCCCACTGCTGTTGTGCCTGTAGATAGGGCGCCAAGGCACCGTGAAGAGCAGCAAGAGCTTTCAGGGCTGGGCCCTTCCTTGTGGGAGAAGGAGCCGGACGTTTGCCTTTTCGGCAAGAGGCTCTGCCGCGGCCGAGCGCCATGAGATGTTGCGTCACTGGGAAAGCACAGATCCCCACTGCTGTTGTGCCCGTAGATAGGGTGCCAAGGCACCGTGAAGAGCAGCAAGAGCTTTCAGGGCTGGGCCCTTCCTTGTGGGAGAATGAGCCGGATGTTTGCCTTCTCGGCAAGAGGCTCTGCCGCGGCCGAGCGCCATGAGATGTTGCGTCTCTGGGAAAGCACAGATCCCCACTGCTGTTGTGCCTGTAGATAGGGCGCCAAGGCACCGTGAAGAGCAGCAAGAGCTTTCAGGGCTGGGCCCTTCCTTGTGGGAGAAGGAGCCGGACGTTTGCCTTTTCGGCAAGAGGCTCTGCCGCGGCCGAGCGCCATGAGATGTTGCGTCTCTGGGAAAGCACAGATCCCCACTGCTGTTGTGCCTGTAGATAGGGCGCCAAGGCACCGTGAAGAGCAGCAAGAGCTTTCAGGGCTGGGCCCTTCCTTGTGGGAGAAGGAGCCAGACGTTTGCCTTTTCGGCAAGAGGCTCTGCCGCGGCCGAGCGCCATGAGGTGTTGCGTCTCTGGGAAAGCACAGATCCCCAGTGCTGTTGTGCCTGTAGATAGGGCACCAAGGCACCGTGAAGAGCAGCAAGAGCTTTCAGGGCTGGGCCCTTCCTTGTGGGAGAAGGAGCCGGACGTTTGCCTTTTCGGCAAGATGCTCTGCCGCGGCCGAGCGCCATGAGATGTTGCGTCTGTGGGAAAGCACAGATCCCCACTGCTGTTGTGCCTGTAGATAGGGCGCCAAGGCACCGTGAAGAGCAGCAAGAGCTTTCAGGGCTGGGCCCTTCCTTGTGGGAGAAGGAGCCGGACGTTTGCCTTTTCAGTAAGAGGCTCTGCCGCGGCCGAGCGCCATGTGATGTTGCGTCTCTGGGAAAGCACAGATCCCCAGTGCTGTTGTGCCTGTAGATAGGGCGCCAAGGCACCGTGAAGAGCAGCAAGAGCTTTCAGGGCTGGGCCCTTCCTTGTGGGAGAAGGAGCCGGACGTTTGCCTTTTCGGCAAGAGGCTCTGCCGCGGCCGAGTACCATGAGATGTTGCGTCTCTGGGAAAGCACAGATCCCCACTGCTGTTGTGCCTGTAGATAGGGCGCCAAGGGTAGGTGAAGAGCAGCAAGAGCTTTCAGGGCTGGGCCCTTCCTTGTGGGAGAAGGAGACGGACGTTTGCCTTTTCTGCAAGAGGCTCTGCCGCGGCCGAGCGCCATGAGATGTTGCGTCTCTGGGAAAGCACAGATCCCCAGTGCTGTTGTGCCTGTAGATAGGGCGCCAAGGCACCGTGAAGAGCAGCAAGAGCTTTCAGGGCTGGGCCCTTCCTTGTGGGAGAATGAGCCGGATGTTTGCCTTCTCGGCAAGAGGCTCTGCCGCGGCCGAGCGCCATGAGATGTTGCGTCTCTGGGAAAGCACAGATCCCCAGTGCTGTTGTGCCTGTAGATAGGGCGCCAAGGCACCGTGAAGAGCAGCAAGAGCTTTCAGGGCTGGGCCCTTCCTTGTGGGAGAAGGAGCCGGATGTTTGCCTTTTCGGCAAGAGGCGCTGCCTCGGCCGAGCACCATGAGATCTTGCGTCTCTGGGAAAGCACAGATTCCCAGTGCTGTTGTGCCTGTAGATAGGGCACCAATGCACCGTGAAGAGCAGCAAGAGCTTTCAGGGCTGGGCCCCTCCTTGTGGGAGAAGGAGCCGGACGTTTGCCTTTTCGGCAAGAGGCTCTGACGCGGCCGAGCGCCATGAGATGTTGCGTCTCTGGGAAAGCACAGATCCCCAGTGCTGTTGTGCCTGTAGATAGGGCGCCAAGGCACCGTGAAGAGCAGCAAGAGCTTTCAGGGCTGGGCCCTTCCTTGTGGGAGAAGGAGCCGGACGTTTGCCTTTTCGGCAAGAGGCTCTGCCGCGGCCGAGCGCCATGTGATGTTGCGTCTCTGGGAAAGCACAGATCTCCACTGCTGTTGTTCCTGTAGATAGGGCGCCAAGGCACCGTGAAGAGCAGCAAGAGCTTTCAGGGCTGGGCCCTTCCTTGTGGGAGAAGAAGCCGGACGTTTGCCTTTTCGGCAAGAGGCTCTGCCGCGGCCGAGTACCATGAGATGTTGCGTCTCTGGGAAAGCACAGATCCCCACTTCTGTTGTGCCTGTAGATAGGGCGCCAAGGCACCGTGAAGAGCAGCAAGAGCTTTCAGGGCTGGGCCCTTCCTTGTGGGAGAAGAGCCGGACGTTTGCCTTTTCGGCAAGAGGCTCTGCCGCGGCCGAGCGCCATGACATCTTGCGTCTCTGGGAAAGCACAGATCCCCAGTGCTGTTGTGCCTGTAGATAGGGCGCCAAGGCACCGTGAAGAGCAGCAAGAGCTTTGAGGGCTGGGCCCTTCCTTGTGGGAGAAGGAGCCGGACGTTTGCCTTTTTGGCAAGATGCTCTGCCTTGGCCGAGCGCCATGAGATGTTACGTCTCTGGGAAAGCACAGATCCCCACTGCTGTTGTGCCTGTAGATAGGGCGCCAAGGCACCGTGAAGAGCAGCAAGAGCTTTCAGGGCTGGGCCCTTCCTTGTGGGAGAAGGAGCCGGACGTTTGCCTTTTCGGCAAGAGGCTCTAGCGCGGCCGAGCGCCATGAGATGTTGCGTCTCTGGGAAAGCACAGATCCCCAGTGCTGTTGTGCCTGTAGATAGGGCGCCAAGGCACCGTGAAGAGCAGCAAGAGCTTTCAGGGCTGGGCCCTTCCTTGTGGGAGAAGGAGCCGGACGTTTGCCTTTTCGGCAAGAGGCTCTGCCGCGGCCGAGCGCCATGAGATGTTGCGTCTCTGGGAAAGCACAGATCCCCACTGCTGTTGTGCCTGTAGATAGGGCGCCAAGGCACCGTGAAGAGCAGCAAGAGCTTTCAGGGCTGGGCCCTTCCTTGTGGGAGAAGGAGCCGGACGTTTGCCTTCTCGGCAAGAGGCTCTGCCGCGGCCGAGCGCCATGAGATGTTGCGTCTCTGGGAAAGCACAGATCCCCAGTGCTGTTGTGCCTGTAGATAGGGCGCCAAGGCACCGTGAAGAGCAGCAAGAGCTTTCAGGGCTGGGCCCTTCCTTGTGGGAGAAGGAGCCGGACGTTTGCCTTTTCGGCAAGAGGCTCTGCCGCGGCCGAGCGCCATGAGATATTGCGTCTCTGGGAAAGCACAGATCCCCACTGCTGTTGTGCCTGTAGATAGGGCGCCAAGGCACCGTGAAGAGCAGCAAGAGCTTTGAGGGCTGGGCCCTTCCTTGTGGGAGAAGGAGCCGGACGTTTGCCTTTTCGGCAAGAGGCTCTGCCGCGGCCGAGCGCCATGAGATGTTGCGTCTCTGGGAAAGCACAGATCCCCACTGCTGTTGTGCCTGTAGGTAGGGCGCCAAGGCACCGTGAAGAGCAGCAAGAGCTTTCAGGGCTGGGCCCTTCCTTGTGGGAGAAGGAGCCGGACGTTTGCCTTTTCGGCAAGAGGCTCTGCCGCGGCCGAGTGCCATGAGATCTTGCGTCTCTGGGAAAGCACAGATCCCCACTGCTGTTCTGCCTGTAGATAGGGCGCCAAGGCACCGTGAAGAGCAGCAAGAGCTTTCAGGGCTGGGCCCTTCCTTGTGGGAGAAGGAGCCGGATGTTTGCCTTTTCGGCAAGAGGCTCTGCCGCGGCCGAGCGCCATGAGATCTTGCGTCTCTGGGAAAGCACAGATCCACAGTGCTGTTGTGCCTGTAGATAGGGCGCCAAGGCACCGTGAAGAGCAGCAAGAGCTTTCAGGGCTGGGCCCTTCCCTGTGGGAGATGGAGCCGGACGTTTGCCATTTCGGCAAGAGGCTCTGCCACGGCCGAGCTCCATGAGATGTTGCGTCTCTGGGAAAGCACAGATCCCCAGTGCTGTTGTGCCTGTAGATAGGGCGCCAAGGCACCGTGAAGAGCAGCAACAGCTTTCAGGGCTGGGCCCTTCCTTGTGGGAGATGGAGCCGGACGTTTACCTTTTCGGCAAGAGGCTCTGCAGCAGCCGAGCGCCATGAGATGTTGCGTCTCTGGGAAAGCACAGATCCCCAGTGCTGTTGTGCCTGTAGATAGGGCGCCAAGGCACCGTGAAGAGCAGCAAGAGCTTTCAGGGCTGGGCCCTTCCTTGTGGGAGAAGGAGCCGGACGTTTGCCTTTTCGGCAAGAGGTGCTGCCGCGGCCGAGCGCCATGAGATGTTGCGTCTCTGGGAAAGCACAGATCCCCACTGCTGTTGTGCCTGTAGATAGGGCGCCAAGGCACCGTGAAGAGCAGCAAGAGCTTTGAGGGCTGGGCCCTTCCTTGTGGGAGAAGGAGCCGGATGTTTGCCTTTTCGGCAACAGGCTCTGCTGCGGCCGAGCGCCATGAGATGTTGCATCTCTGGGAAAGCACAGATCCCCACTGCTGTTGTGCCTGTAGATAGGGCGCCAAGGCACCGTGAAGAGCAGCAATAGATTTCTGGCCTGGGCCCTTCCTTGTGGGAGAAGGAGCCGGACGTTTGACTTTTCGGCAAGAGGCGCTGCCGCGGGCCGAGCGCCATGAGATGTTGCGTCTCTGGGAAAGCACAGATCCCCACTGCTCTTCTGCCTGTAGATAGGGCGCCAAGGCACCGTGAAGAGCAGCAAGAGCTTTGAGGGCTGGGCCCTTCCTTGTGGGAGAAGGAGCCGGACGTTTGCCTTTTCGGCCAGAGGCTCTGCCGCGGCCGAGCGCCATGAGATGTTGCGTCTCTGGGAAAGCACAGATCCCCAGTGCTGTTGTGCCTGTAGATAGGGCGCCAAGGCACCGTGAAGAGCAGCAAGAGCTCTCAGGGCTGGGCCCTTCCTTGTGGGAGAAGGAGACGGACGTTTGCCTTTTCTGCAAGAGGCTCTGCCGCGGCCGAGCGCCATGAGATGTTGCGTCTCTGGGAAAGCACAGATCCCCAGTGCTGTTGTGCCTGTAGATAGGGCGCCAAGGCACCGTGAAGAGCAGCAAGAGCTTTCAGGGCTGGGCCCTTCCTTGTGGGAGAATGAGCCGGATGTTTGCCTTCTCGGCAAGAGGCTCTGCCGCGGCCGAGCGCCATGAGATGTTGCGTCTCTGGGAAAGCACAGATCCCCAGTGCTGTTGTGCCTGTAGATAGGGCGCCAAGGCACCGTGAAGAGCAGCAAGAGCTTTCAGGGCTGGGCCCCTCCTTGTGGGAGAAGGAGCCGGACGTTTGCCTTTTCGGCAAGAGGCTCTGACGCGGCCGAGCGCCATGAGATGTTGCGTCTCTGGGAAAGCACAGATCCCCAGTGCTGTTGTGCCTGTAGATAGGGCGCCAAGGCACCGTGAAGAGCAGCAACAGCTTTCAGGGCTGGGCCCTTCCTTGTGGGAGAAGGAGCCGGACGTTTGCCTTTTCGGCAAGAGGCTCTGCCGCGGCCGAGCGCCATGTGATGTTGCGTCTCTGGGAAAGCACAGATCTCCACTGCTGTTGTTCCTGTAGATAGGGCGCCAAGGCACCGTGAAGAGCAGCAAGAGCTTTCAGGGCTGGGCCCTTCCTTGTGGGAGAAGAAGCCGGACGTTTGCCTTTTCGGCAAGAGGCTCTGCCGCGGCCGAGTACCATGAGATGTTGCGTCTCTGGGAAAGCACAGATCCCCACTTCTGTTGTGCCTGTAGATAGGGCGCCAAGGCACCGTGAAGAGCAGCAAGAGCTTTCAGGGCTGGGCCCTTCCTTGTGCGAGAAGAGCCGGACGTTTGCCTTTTTGGCAAGAGGCTCTGCCGCGGCCGAGCGCCATGACATCTTGCGTCTCTGGGAAAGCACAGATCCCCAGTGCTGTTGTGCCTGTAGATAGGGCGCCAAGGCACCGTGAAGAGCAGCAAGAGCTTTCAGGGCTGGGCCCTTCCTTGTGGGAGAAGGATCCGGACGTTTGCCTTTTTGGCAAGATGCTCTGCCTTGGCCGAGCGCCATGAGATGTTACGTCTCTGGGAAAGCACAGATCCCCAGTGCTGTTGTGCATGTAGATAGGGCGCCAAGGCACCGTGAAGAGCAGCAAGAGCTTTCAGGGCTGGGCCCTTCCTTGTGGGAGGAGGAGCCGGACGTTTGCCTTTTCGGCAAGAGGCTCTAGCGCGGCCGAGCGCCATGAGATGTTGCGTCTCTGGGAAAGCACAGATCCCCAGTGCTGTTGTGCCTGTAGATAGGGCGCCAAGGCACCGTGAAGAGCAGCAAGAGCTTTCAGGGCTGGGCCCTTCCTTGTGGGAGAAGGAGCCGGACGTTTTCCTTTTCGGCAAGAGGCTCTGCCGCGGCCGAGCGCCATGAGATGTTGCGTCTCTGGGAAAGCACAGATCCCCACTGCTGTTGTGCCTGTAGATAGGGCGCCAAGGCACCGTGAAGAGCAGCAAGAGCTTTCAGGGCTGGGCCCTTCCTTGTGGGAGAAGGAGCCGGACGTTTGCCTTTTCGGCAAGAGGCTCTGCCGCGGCCGAGCGCCATGAGATGTTGCGTCTCTGGGAAAGCACAGATCCCCAGTGCTGTTGTGCCTGTAGATAGGGCGCCAAGGCACCGTGAAGAGCAGCAAGAGCTTTCAGGGCTGGGCCCTTCCTTGTGGGAGAAGGATCCGGACGTTTGCCTTTTCGGCAAGAGGCTCTGCCGCGGCCGAGCGCCATGAGATGTTGCGTCTCTGGGAAAGCACAGATCCCCACTGCTGTTGTGCCTGTAGATAGGGCGCCAAGGCACCGTGAAGAGCAGCAAGAGCTTTGAGGGCTGGGCCCTTCCTTGTGGGAGAAGGAGCCGGACGTTTGCCTTTTCTGCAAGAAGCTCTGCCGCGGCCGAGCGCCATGAGATGTTGCGTCTCTGGGAAAGCACAGATCCCCACTGCTGTTGTGCCTGTAGGTAGGGCGCCAAGGCACCGTGAAGAGCAGCAAGAGCTTTGAGGGCTGGGCCCTTCCTTGTGGGAGAAGGAGCCGGACGTTTGCCTTTTCGGCAAGAGGCTCTGCCGCGGCCGAGTGCCATGAGATCTTGCGTCTCTGGGAAAGCACAGATCCCCACTGCTGTTCTGCCTGTAGATAGGGCGCCAAGGCACCGTGAAGAGCAGCAAGAGCTTTCAGGGCTGGGCCCTTCCTTGTGGGAGAAGGAGCCGGATGTTTGCCTTTTCGGCAAGAGGCTCTGCCGCGGCCGAGCGCCATGAGATCTTGCGTCTCTGGGAAAGCACAGATCCACAGTGCTGTTGTGCCTGTAGATAGGGCGCCAAGGCACCGTGAAGAGCAGCAAGAGCTTTCAGGGCTGGGCCCTTCCCTGTGGGAGATGGAGCCGGACGTTTGCCATTTCGGCAAGAGGCTCTGCCACGGCCGAGCTCCATGAGATGTTGCGTCTCTGGGAAAGCACAGATCCCCAGTGCTGTTGTGCCTGTAGATAGGGCGCCAAGGCACCGTGAAGAGCAGCAACAGCTTTCAGGGCTGGGCCCTTCCTTGTGGGAGATGGAGCCGGACGTTTACCTTTTCGGCAAGAGGCTCTGCAGCAGCCGAGCGCCATGAGATGTTGCGTCTCTGGGAAAGCACAGATCCCCAGTGCTGTTGTGCCTGTAGATAGGGCGCCAAGGCACCGTGAAGAGCAGCAAGAGCTTTCAGGGCTGGGCCCTTCCTTGTGGGAGAAGGAGCCGGACGTTTGCCTTTTCGGCAAGAGGTGCTGCCGCGGCCGAGCGCCATGAGATGTTGCGTCTCTGGGAAAGCACAGATCCCCACTGCTGTTGTGCCTGTAGATAGGGCGCCAAGGCACCGTGAAGAGCAGCAAGAGCTTTGAGGGCTGGGCCCTTCCTTGTGGGAGAAGGAGCCGGATGTTTGCCTTTTCGGCAACAGGCTCTGCTGCGGCCGAGCGCCATGAGATGTTGCATCTCTGGGAAAGCACAGATCCCCACTGCTGTTCTGCCTGTAGATAGGGCGCCAAGGCACCGTGAAGAGCAGCAATAGATTTCTGGCCTGGGGCCTTCCTTGTGGGAGAAGGAGCCGGACGTTTGACTTTTCGGCAAGAGGCGCTGCCGCGGCCGAGCGCCATGAGATGTTGCGTCTCTGGGAAAGCACAGATCCCCACTGCTCTTCTGCCTGTAGATAGGGCGCCAAGGCACCGTGAAGAGCAGCAAGAGCTTTGAGGGCTGGGCCCTTCCTTGTGGGAGAAGGAGCCGGACGTTTGCCTTTTCGGCCAGAGGCTCTGCCGCGGCCGAGCGCCATGAGATGTTGCGTCTCTGGGAAAGCACAGATCCCCAGTGCTGTTGTGCCTGTAGATAGGGCGCGAAAGCAACGTGAAGAGCAGCAAGAGCTTTGAGGGCTGGGCCCTTCCTTGTGGGAGAAGAGCCGGATGTTTGCCTTTTCGGCAAGAGGCTCTGCCGCGGCCGAGCGCCATGAGATGTTGCGTCTCTGGGAAAGCACAGATCCCCACTGCTGTTGTGCCTGTAGATAGGGCGCCAAGGCACCGTGAAGAGCAGCAAGAGCTTTCAGGGCTGGGCCCTTCCTTGTGGGAGAAGGAGCCGGACGTTTGCATTTTTGGCAAGATGCTCTGCCGCGGCCGAGCGCCATGAGATGTTACGTCTCTGGGAAAGCACAGATCCCCAGTGCTGTTGTGCCTGTAGATAGGGCGCCAAGGCACCGTGAAGAGCAGCAAGAGCTTTCAGGGCTGGGCCCTTCCTTGTGGGAGAAGGAGCCGGACGTTTGCCTTTTCGGCAAGAGGCTCTAGCGCGGCCGAGCGCCATGAGATGTTGCGTCTCTGGGAAAGCACAGATCCCCAGTGCTGTTGTGCCTGTAGATAGGGCGCCAAGGCACCGTGAAGAGCAGCAAGAGCTTTCAGGGCTGGGCCCTTCCTTGTGGGAGAAGGAGCCGGACGTTTGCCTTTTCGGCAAGAGGCTCTGCCGCGGCCGAGCGCCATGAGATGTTGCGTCTCTGGGAAAGCACAGATCCCCACTGCTGTTGTGCCTGTAGATAGGGCGCCAAGGCACCGTGAAGAGCAGCAAGAGCTTTCAGGGCTGGGCCCTTCCTTGTGGGAGAAGGAGCCGGACGTTTGCCTTTTCGGCAAGAGGCTCTGCCGCGGCTGAGCGCCATGAGATGTTGTGTCTCTGGGAAAGCACAGATCCCCAGTGCTGTTGTGCCTGTAGATAGGGCGCCAAGGCACCGTGAAGAGCAGCAACAGCTTTCAAGGCTGGGCCGTTCCTTGTGGGAGAAGGAGCCGGACGTTTTCCTTTTCGGCAAGAGGCTCTGCCGCGGCCGAGCGCCATGAGATGTTGCGTCTCTGGGAAAGCACAGATCCCCACTGCTGTTGTGCCTGTAGATAGGGCACCAAGGCACCGTGAAGAGCAGCAAGAGCTTTCAGGGCTGGGCCCTTCCTTGTGGGAGAAGGAGCCGGACGTTTGCCTTTTCGGCAAGAGGCTCTGCCGCGGCCGAGCGCCATGAGATGTTGCGTCTCTGGGAAAGCACAGATCCCCACTGCTGTTGTGCCTGTAGATAGGGCGCCAAGGCACCGTGAAGAGCAGCAAGAGCTTTCAGGGCTGGGCCCTTCCTTGTGGGAGAAGGAGCCGGACGTTTGCCTTTTCGGCAAGAGGCTCTGCCGCGGCCGAGCGCCATGAGATGTTGCGTCTCTGGGAAAGCACAGATCCCCACTGCTCTTGTGCCTGTAGATAGGGCGCCAAGGCACCGTGAAGAGCAGCAAGAGCTTTCAGGGCTGGGCCCTTCCTTGTGGGAGAAGGAGCCGGACGTTTGCCTTTTCGGCAAGAGGCTCTGCCGCGGCCGAGCGCCATGAGATGTTGCGTCTCTGGGAAAGCACAGATCCCCACTGCTGTTGTGCCTGTAGATAGGGCGCCAAGGCACCGTGAAGAGCAGCAAGAGCTTTCAGGGCTGGGCCCTTCCTTGTGGGAGAAGGAGCCGGACGTTTGCCTTTTCGGCAAGAGGCTCTGCCGCGGCCGAGCGCCATGAGATGTTGCGTCTCTGGGAAAGCACAGATCCCCACTGCTGTTGTGCCTGTAGGTAGGGCGCCAAGGCACCGTGAAGAGCAGCAAGAGCTTTCAGGGCTGGGCCCTTCCTTGTGGGAGAAGGAGCCGGACGTTTGCCTTTTCGGCAAGAGGCTCTGCCGCGGCCGAGCGCCATGAGATCTTGCGTCTCTGGGAAAGCACAGATCCACAGTGCTGTTGTGCCTGTAGATAGGGCGCCAAGGCACCGTGAAGAGCAGCAAGAGCTTTCAGGGCTGGGCCCTTCCCTGTGGGAGATGGAGCCGGACGTTTGCCATTTCGGCAAGAGGCTCTGCCACGGCCGAGCTCCATGAGATGTTGCGTCTCTGGGAAAGCACAGATCCCCACTGCTGTTGTGCCTGTAGATAGGGCGCCAAGGCACCGTGAAGAGCAGCAAGAGCTTTCAGGGCTGGGCCCTTCCTTGTGGGAGATGGAGCCGGACGTTTACCTTTTCGGCAAGAGGCTCTGCAGCAGCCGAGCGCCATGAGATATTGCGTCTCTGGGAAAGCACAGATCCCCAGTGCTGTTGTGCCTGTAGATAGGGCGCCAAGGCACCGTGAAGAGCAGCAAGAGCTTTCAGGGCTGGGCCCTTCCTTGTGGGAGAAGGAGCCGGACGTTTGCCTTTTCGGCAAGAGGTGCTGCCGCGGCCGAGCGCCATGAGATGTTGCGTCTCTGGGAAAGCACAGATCCCCAGTGCTGTTGTGCCTGTAGATAGGGCGCCAAGGCACCGTGAAGAGCAGCAAGAGCTTTGAGGGCTGGGCCCTTCCTTGTGGGAGAAGGAGCCGGATGTTTGCCTTTTCGGCAAGAGGCTCTGCCGCGGTCCGAGCGCCATGAGATGTTGCATCTCTGGGAAAGCACAGATCCCCACTGCTGTTGTGCCTGTAGATAGGGCGCCAAGGCACCGTGAAGAGCAGCAATAGATTTCTGGCCTGGGCCCTTCCTTGTGGGAGAAGGAGCCGGACGTTTGACTTTTCGGCAAGAGGCGCTGCCGCGGCCGAGCGCCATGAGATGTTGCGTCTCTGGGAAAGCACAGATCCCCACTGCTGTTGTGCCTGTAGATAGGGCGCCAAGGCACCGTGAAGAGCAGCAAGAGCTTTCAGGGCTGGGCCCTTCCTTGTGGTAGAAGGAGCCGGACGTTTACCTTTTCGGCAAGAGGCTCTGCCGCGGCCGAGCACCATGAGATGTTGCGTCTCTGGGAAAGCACAGATCCCCAGTGCTGTTGTGCCTGTAGATAGGGCGCCAAGGCACCGTGAAGAGCAGCAACAGCTTTCAGGGCTGGGCCCTTCCTTGTGGGAGAAGGAGCCGGACGTTTGCCTTTTCGGCAAGAGGTGCTGCCGCGGCCGAGCGCCATGAGATGTTGCGTCTCTGGGAAAGCACAGATCCCCAGTGCTGTTGTGCCTGTAGATAGGGCGCCAAGGCACCGTGAAGAGCAGCAAGAGCTTTCAGGGCTGGGCCCTTCCTTGTGGGAGAAGGAGCCGGACGTTTGCCTTTTTGGCAAGATGCTCTGCCTCGGCCGAGCGCCATGAGATGTTGCGTCTCTGGGAAAGCACAGATCCCCAGTGCTGTTGTGCCTGTAGATAGGGCGCGAAAGCACCGTGAAGAGCAGCAAGAGCTTTCAGGGCTGGGCCCTTCCTTGTGGGAGAAGGAGCCGGACGTTTGCCTTTTCGGCAAGAGGCTCTGCCGCGGCCGAGCGCCATGAGATGTTGCGTCTCTGGGAAAGCACAGATCCCCAGTGCTGTTGTGCCTGTAGATAGGGCGCCAAGGCACCGTGAAGAGCAGCAAGAGCTTTCAGGGCTGGGCCCTTCCTTGTGGGAGAAGGAGCCGGACATTTGCCTTCTCGGCAAGAGGCTCTGCCGCGGCCGAGCGCCATGAGATGTTGCGTCTCTGGGAAAGCACAGATCCCCACTGCTGCTGTGCCTGTAGATAGGGCGCCAAGGCACCGTGAAGAGCAGCAAGAGCTTTCAGGGCTGGGCCCTTCCTTGTGGGAGAAGGAGCCGGACGTTTGCCTTTTCGGCAAGAGGCTCTGCCGCAGCCGAGCACCATGAGATGTTGCGTCTCTGGGAAAGCACAGATCCCCACTGCTGTTGTGCCTGTAGATAGGGCGCCAAGGCACCGTGAAGAGCAGCAAGAGCTTTCAGGGCTGGGCCCTTCCTTGTGGGAGAAGGAGCCGGACGTTTGCCTTTTCGGCAAGAGGCTCTGCCGCGGCCGAGCGCCATGAGATGTTGCGTCTCTGGGAAAGCACAGATCCCCAGTGCTGTTGTGCCTGTAGATAGGGCGCCAAGGCACCGTGAAGAGCAGCAAGAGCTTTCAGGGCTGGGCCCTTCCTTGTGGGAGAAGGAGCCGGACGTTTGCCTTTTCGGCAAGAGGCTCTGCCGCGGCCGAGTGCCATGAGATCTTGCGTCTCTGGGAAAGCACAGATCCCCACTGCTGTTCTGCCTGTAGATAGGGCGCCAAGGGTAGGTGAAGAGCAGCAAGAGCTTTCAGGGCTGGGCCCTTCCTTGTGGGAGAAGGAGCCGGACGTTTGCCTTTTCGGCAAGAGGCTCTGCCGCGGCCGAGCGCCATGAGATGTTGCGTCTCTGGGAAAGCACAGATCCACAGTGCTGTTGTGCCTGTGGATAGGGCGCCAAGGCACCGTGAAGAGCAGAAAGAGCTTTCAGGGCTGGGCCCTTCCCTGTGGGAGATGGAGCCGGACGTTTGACTTTTCGGCAAGAGGCTCTGCCACGGCCGAGCTCCATGAGATGTTGCGTCTCTGGGAAAGCACAGATCCCCAGTGCTGTTGTGCCTGTAGATAGGGCGCCAAGGCACCGTGAAGAGCAGCAACAGCTTTCAGGGCTGGGCCCTTCCTTGTGGGAGATGGAGCCGGACGTTTACCTTTTCGGCAAGAGGCTCTGCAGCAGCCGAGCGCCATGAGATGTTGCGTCTCTGGGAAAGCACAGATCCCCAGTGCTGTTGTGCCTGTACATAGGGCGCCAAGGCACCGTGAAGAGCAGCAAGAGCTTTCAGGGCTGGGCCCTTCCTTGTGGGAGAAGGAGCCGGACGTTTGCCTTTTCGGCAAGAGGCTCTGCCTCGGCCGAGCGCCATGAGATGTTGCGTCTCTGGGAAAGCACAGATCCCCACTGCTGTTGTGCCTGTAGATAGGGCGCCAAGGCACCGTGAAGAGCAGCAAGAGCTTTCAGGGCTGGGCCGTTCCTTGTGGGAGATGGAGCCTGACGTTTGCCATTTCGGCAAGAGGCTCTGCCGCTGCCGAGCGCCATGAGATGTTGCGTCTCTGGGAAAGCACAGATCCCCAGTGCTGTTGTGCCTGTAGATAGGGCGCCAAGGCACCGTGAAGAGCAGCAAGAGCTTTCAGGGCTGGGCCCTTCCTTGAGGGAGAAGGAGCCGGACGTTTACCTTTTCGGCAAGAGGCTCTGCCTCGGCCGAGCGCCATGAGATGTTGCGTCTCTGGGAAAGCACAGATCCCCAGTGCTGTTGTGCCTGTAGATAGGGCGCGAAAGCACCGTGAAGAGCAGCAAGAGCTTTCAGGGCTGGGCCCTTCCTTGTGGGAGAAGGAGCCGGACGTTTGCCTTTTCGGCAAGAGGCTCTGCCGCGGCCGAGCGCCATGAGATGTTGCGTCTCTGGGAAAGCACAGATCCCCAGTGCTCTTGTGCCTGTAGGTAGGGCGCCAAGGCACCGTGAAGAGCAGCAAGAGCTTTCAGGGCTGGGCCCTTCCTTGTGGGAGAAGGAGCCGGACGTTTGCCTTCTCGGCAAGAGGCTCTGCCGCGGCCGAGCGCCATCAGATGTTGCGTCTCTGGGAAAGCACAGATCCCCACTGCTCTTCTGCCTGTAGATAGGGCGCCAAGGCACCGTGAAGAGCAGCAACAGCTTTCAGGGCTGGGCCCTTCCTTGTGGGAGAAGGAGCCGGACGTTTGACTTTTCGGCAAGAGGCGCTGCCGCGGCCGAGCGCCATGAGATGTTGCGTCTCTGGGAAAGCACAGATCCCCACTGCTCTTCTGCCTGTAGATAGGGCGCCAAGGCACCGTGAAGAGCAGCAAGAGCTTTGAGGGCTGGGCCCTTCCTTGTGGGAGAAGGAGCCGGACGTTTGCCTTTTCGGCCAGAGGCTCTGCCGCGGCCAAGCGCCATGAGATGTTGCGTCTCTGGGAAAGCACAGATCCCCAGTGCTGTTGTGCCTGTAGATAGGGCGCCAAGGCACCGTGAAGAGCAGCAAGAGCTCTCAGGGCTGGGCCCTTCCTTGTGGGAGAAGGAGCCGGACGTTTGCCTTTTCGGCAAGAGGCTCTGCCGCGGCCGAGCGCCATGACATCTTGCGTCTCTGGGAAAGCACAGATCCCCACTGCTGTTGTGCCTGTAGATAGGGTGCCAAGGCACCGTGAAGAGGAGCAAGAGCTTTGAGGGCTGGGCCCTTCCTTGTGGGAGAAGGAGCCGGACGTTTGCCTTTTTACCCAGAGGCTCTGCCGCGGCTGAGCGCCATGAGATGTTGCGTCTCTGGGAAAGCACAGATCCCCAGTGCTGTTGTGCCTGTAGATAGGGCGCCAAGGCACCGTGAAGAGCAGCAAGAGCTTTCAGGGCTGGGCCCTTCCTTGTGGGAGAAGGAGCCGGACGTTTACCTTTTCGGCAAGAGGCTCTGCCGCAGCCGAGCGCCATGAGATGTTGCGTCTCTGGGAAAGCACAGATCCCCAGTGCTGTTGTGCCTGTAGATAGGGCGCCAAGGCACCGTGAAGAGCAGCAACAGCTTTCAGGGCTGGGCCCTTCCTTGTGGGAGAAGGATCCGGACGTTTGCCTTTTCGGCAAGAGGTGCTGCCGCGGCCGAGCGCCATGAGATGTTGCGTCTCTGGGAAAGCACAGATCCCCACTGCTGTTGTGCCTGTAGATAGGGCGCCAAGGCACCGCGAAGAGCAGCAAGAGCTTTGAGGGCTGGTCCCTTCCTTGTGGGAGAAGGAGCCGGACGTTTGCCTTTTTGGCAAGATGCTCTGCCTCGGCCGAGCGCCATGAGATGTTGCGTCTCTGGGAAAGCACAGATCCCCAGTGCTGTTGTGCCTGTAGATAGGGCGCGAAAGCACCGTGAAGAGCAGCAAGAGCTTAAAGGGCTGGGCCCTTCCTTGTGGGAGAAGGAGCCGGACGTTTGCCTTTTCGGCAAGAGGCTCTGCAGCAGCCGAGCGCCATGAGATGTTGCGTCTCTGGGAAAGCACAGATCCCCACTGCTGTTGTGCCTGTAGATAGGGCGCCAAGGCACCGTGAAGAGCAGCAAGAGCTTTGAGGGCTGGGCCCTTCCTTGTGGGAGAAGGAGCCGGACGTTTGCCTTTTCGGCAAGAGGCTCTGCCGCGGCCGAGCGCCGTGAGATGTTGCGTCTCTGGGAAAGCACAGATCCCCACTGCTGTTGTGCCTGTAGATAGGGCGCCAAGGCACCGTGAAGAGCAGCAAGAGCTTTCAGGGCTGGGCCCTTCCTTGTGGGAGATGGAGCCGGACGTTTGCCATTTCGGCAAGAGGCTCTGCCGCTGCCGAGCGCCATGAGATGTTGCGTCTCTGGGAAAGCACAGATCCCCAGTGCTGTTGTGCCTGTAGATAGGGCGCCAAGGCACCGTGAAGAGCAGCAACAGCTATCAGGGCTGGGCCCTTCCTTGTGGGAGAAGGAGCCGGACGTTTACCTTTTCGGCAAGAGGCTCTGCCGCAGCCGAGCGCCATGAGATGTTGCGTCTCTGGGAAAGCACAGATCCCCACTGCTGTTGTGCCTGTAGATTGGGCGCCAAGGCACCGTGAAGAGCAGCAAGAGCTTTCAGGGCTGGGCCCTTCCTTGTGGGAGAAGGATCCGGACGTTTGACTTTTCGGCAAGAGGTGCTGCCGCGGCCGAGCGCCATGAGATGTTGCGTCTCTGGGAAAGCACAGATCCCCACTGCTGTTGTGCCTGTAGATAGGGCGCCAAGGCACCGTGAAGTGCAGCAAGAGCTTTCAGGGCTGGGCCCTTCCTTGTGGGAGAAGGAGCCGGACGTTTGCCTTTTTGTCAAGATGCTCTGCCTCGGCCGAGCGCCATGAGATGTTGCGTCTCTGGGAAAGCACAGATCCCCAGTGCTGTTGTGCCTGTAGATAGGGCGCGAAAGCACCGTGAAGAGCAGCAAGAGCTTTCAGGGCTGGGCCCTTCCTTGTGGGAGAAGGAGCCGGACGTTTGCCTTTTCGGCAAGAGGTGCTGCCGCGGCCGAGCGCCATGAGATGTTGCGTCTCTGGGAAAGCACAGATCCCCAGTGCTGTTGTGCCTGTAGATAGGGCGCCAAGGCACCGTGAAGAGCAGCAAGAGCTTTGAGGGCTGGGCCCTTCCTTGTGGGAGAAGGAGCCGGATGTTTGCCTTTTCGGCAACAGGCTCTGCCGCGGCCGAGCGCCATGAGATGTTGCATCTCTGGGAAAGCACAGATCCCCACTGCTGTTGTGCCTGTAGATAGGGCGCCAAGGCACCGTGAAGAGCAGCAATAGATTTCTGGCCTGGGCCCTTCCTTGTGGGAGAAGGAGCCGGACGTTTGACTTTTCGGCAAGAGGCGCTGCCGCGGCCGAGCGCCATGAGATGTTGCGTCTCTGGGAAAGCACAGATCCCCACTGCTGTTGTGCCTGTAGATAGGGCGCCAAGGCACCGTGAAGAGCAGCAAGAGCTTTCAGGGCTGGGCCCTTCCTTGTGGTAGAAGGAGCCGGACGTTTACCTTTTCGGCAAGAGGCTCTGCCGCGGCCGAGCACCATGAGATGTTGCGTCTCTGGGAAAGCACAGATCCCCAGTGCTGTTGTGCCTGTAGATAGGGCGCCAAGGCACCGTGAAGAGCAGCAACAGCTTTGAGGGCTGGGCCCTTCCTTGTGGGAGAAGGAGCCGGACGTTTGCCTTTTCGGCAAGAGGTGCTGCCGCGGCCGAGCGCCATGAGATGTTGCGTCTCTGGGAAAGCACAGATCCCCAGTGCTGTTGTGCCTGTAGATAGGGCGCCAAGGCACCGTGAAGAGCAGCAAGAGCTTTCAGGGCTGGGCCCTTCCTTGTGGGAGAAGGAGCCGGACGTTTGCCTTTTTGGCAAGATGCTCTGCCTCGGCCGAGCGCCATGAGATGTTGCGTCTCTGGGAAAGCACAGATCCCCAGTGCTGTTGTGCCTGTAGATAGGGCGCGAAAGCACCGTGAAGAGCAGCAAGAGCTTTCAGGGCTGGGCCCTTCCTTGTGGGAGAAGGAGCCGGACGTTTGCCTTTTCGGCAAGAGGCTCTGCCGCGGCCGAGCGCCATGAGATGTTGCGTCTCTGGGAAAGCACAGATCCCCAGTGCTGTTGTGCCTGTAGATAGGGCGCCAAGGCACCGTGAAGAGCAGCAAGAGCTTTCAGGGCTGGGCCCTTCCTTGTGGGAGAAGGAGCCGGACATTTGCCTTCTCGGCAAGAGGCTCTGCCGCGGCCGAGCGCCATGAGATGTTGCGTCTCTGGGAAAGCACAGATCCCCAGTGCTGTTGTGCCTGTAGATAGGGTGCCAAGGCACCGTGAAGAGCAGCAAGAGCTTTCAGGGCTGGGCCCTTCCTTGTGGGAGAAGGAGCCGGACGTTTGCCTTTTCGGCAAGAGGCTCTGCCGCAGCCGAGCACCATGAGATGTTGCGTCTCTGGGAAAGCACAGATCCCCACTGCTGTTGTGCCTGTAGATAGGGCGCCAAGGCACCGTGAAGAGCAGCAAGAGCTTTCAGGGCTGGGCCCTTCCTTGTGGGAGAAGGAGCCGGACGTTTGCCTTTTCGGCAAGAGGCTCTGCCGCGGCCGAGCGCCATGAGATGTTGCGTCTCTGGGAAAGCACAGATCCCCAGTGCTGTTGTGCCTGTAGATAGGGCGCCAAGGCACCGTGAAGAGCAGCAAGAGCTTTCAGGGCTGGGCCCTTCCTTGTGGGAGAAGGAGCCGGACGTTTGCCTTTTCGGCAAGAGGCTCTGCCTCGGCCGAGTGCCATGAGATCTTGCGTCTCTGGGAAAGCACAGATCCCCACTGCTGTTCTGCCTGTAGATAGGGCGCCAAGGGTAGGTGAAGAGCAGCAAGAGCTTTCAGGGCTGGGCCCTTCCTTGTGGGAGAAGGAGCCGGATGTTTGCCTTTTCGGCAAGAGGCTCTGCCGCGGCCGAGCGCCATGAGATGTTGCGTCTCTGGGAAAGCACAGATCCACAGTGCTGTTGTGCCTGTGGATAGGGCGCCAAGGCACCGTGAAGAGCAGCAAGAGCTTTCAGGGCTGGGCCCTTCCCTGTGGGAGATGGAGCCGGACGTTTGACTTTTCGGCAAGAGGCTCTGCCACGGCCGAGCTCCATGAGATGTTGCGTCTCTGGGAAAGCACAGATCCCCAGTGCTGTTGTGCCTGTAGATAGGGCGCCAAGGCACCGTGAAGAGCAGCAACAGCTTTCAGGGCTGGGCCCTTCCTTGTGGGAGATGGAGCCGGACGTTTACCTTTTCGGCAAGAGGCTCTGCAGCAGCCGAGCGCCATGAGATGTTGCGTCTCTGGGAAAGCACAGATCCCCAGTGCTGTTGTGCCTGTACATAGGGCGCCAAGGCACCGTGAAGAGCAGCAAGAGCTTTCAGGGCTGGGCCCTTCCTTGTGGGAGAAGGAGCCGGACGTTTGCCTTTTCGGCAAGAGGCTCTGCCTCGGCCGAGCGCCATGAGATGTTGCGTCTCTGGGAAAGCACAGATCCCCACTGCTGTTGTGCCTGTAGATAGGGCGCCAAGGCACCGTGAAGAGCAGCAAGAGCTTTCAGGGCTGGGCCGTTCCTTGTGGGAGATGGAGCCTGACGTTTGCCATTTCGGCAAGAGGCTCTGCCGCTGCCGAGCGCCATGAGATGTTGCGTCTCTGGGAAAGCACAGATCCCCAGTGCTGTTGTGCCTGTAGATAGGGCGCCAAGGCACCGTGAAGAGCAGCAAGAGCTTTCAGGGCTGGGCCCTTCCTTGAGGGAGAAGGAGCCGGACGTTTACCTTTTCGGCAAGAGGCTCTGCCTCGGCCGAGCGCCGTGAGATGTTGCGTCTCTGGGAAAGCACAGATCCCCAGTGCTGTTGTGCCTGTAGATAGGGCGCGAAAGCACCGTGAAGAGCAGCAAGAGCTTTCAGGGCTGGGCCCTTCCTTGTGGGAGAAGGAGCCGGACGTTTGCCTTTTCGGCAAGAGGCTCTGCCGCGGCCGAGCGCCATGAGATGTTGCGTCTCTGGGAAAGCACAGATCCCCAGTGCTCTTGTGCCTGTAGGTAGGGCGCCAAGGCACCGTGAAGAGCAGCAAGAGCTTTCAGGGCTGGGCCCTTCCTTGTGGGAGAAGGAGCCGGACGTTTGCCTTCTCGGCAAGAGGCTCTGCCGCGGCCGAGCGCCATCAGATGTTGCGTCTCTGGGAAAGCACAGATCCCCACTGCTCTTCTGCCTGTAGATAGGGCGCCAAGGCACCGTGAAGAGCAGCAACAGCTTTCAGGGCTGGGCCCTTCCTTGTGGGAGAAGGAGCCGGACGTTTGCCTTTTCGGCAAGAGGCGCTGCCGCGGCCGAGCGCCATGAGATGTTGCGTCTCTGGGAAAGCACAGATCCCCACTGCTCTTCTGCCTGTAGATAGGGCGCCAAGGCACCGTGAAGAGCAGCAAGAGCTTTGAGGGCTGGGCCCTTCCTTGTGGGAGAAGGAGCCGGACGTTTGCCTTTTCGGCAAGAGGCTCTCCAACGGCCGAGCGCCATGAGATGTTGCGTCTCTGGGAAAGCACAGATCCCCACTGCTGTTGTGCCTGTAGATTGGGCGCCAAGGCACCGTGAAGAGCAGCAAGAGCTTTCAGGGCTGGGCCCTTCCTTGTGGGAGAAGGATCCGGACGTTTGACTTTTCGGCAAGAGGTGCTGCCGCGGCCGAGCGCCATGAGATGTTGCGTCTCTGGGAAAGCACAGATCCCCACTGCTGTTGTGCCTGTAGATAGGGCGCCAAGGCACCGTGAAGTGCAGCAAGAGCTTTCAGGGCTGGGCCCTTCCTTGTGGGAGAAGGAGCCGGACGTTTGCCTTTTTGTCAAGATGCTCTGCCTCGGCCGAGCGCCATGAGATGTTGCGTCTCTGGGAAAGCACAGATCCCCAGTGCTGTTGTGCCTGTAGATAGGGCGCGAAAGCACCGTGAAGAGCAGCAAGAGCTTTCAGGGCTGGGCCCTTCCTTGTGGGAGAAGGAGCCGGACGTTTGCCTTTTCGGCAAGAGGTGCTGCCGCGGCCGAGCGCCATGAGATGTTGCGTCTCTGGGAAAGCACAGATCCCCAGTGCTGTTGTGCCTGTAGATAGGGCGCCAAGGCACCGTGAAGAGCAGCAAGAGCTTTGAGGGCTGGGCCCTTCCTTGTGGGAGAAGGAGCCGGATGTTTGCCTTTTCGGCAACAGGCTCTGCCGCGGCCGAGCGCCATGAGATGTTGCATCTCTGGGAAAGCACAGATCCCCACTGCTGTTGTGCCTGTAGATAGGGCGCCAAGGCACCGTGAAGAGCAGCAATAGATTTCTGGCCTGGGCCCTTCCTTGTGGGAGAAGGAGCCGGACGTTTGACTTTTCGGCAAGAGGCGCTGCCGCGGCCGAGCGCCATGAGATGTTGCGTCTCTGGGAAAGCACAGATCCCCACTGCTGTTGTGCCTGTAGATAGGGCGCCAAGGCACCGTGAAGAGCAGCAAGAGCTTTCAGGGCTGGGCCCTTCCTTGTGGTAGAAGGAGCCGGACGTTTACCTTTTCGGCAAGAGGCTCTGCCGCGGCCGAGCACCATGAGATGTTGCGTCTCTGGGAAAGCACAGATCCCCAGTGCTGTTGTGCCTGTAGATAGGGCGCCAAGGCACCGTGAAGAGCAGCAACAGCTTTGAGGGCTGGGCCCTTCCTTGTGGGAGAAGGAGCCGGACGTTTGCCTTTTCGGCAAGAGGTGCTGCCGCGGCCGAGCGCCATGAGATGTTGCGTCTCTGGGAAAGCACAGATCCCCAGTGCTGTTGTGCCTGTAGATAGGGCGCCAAGGCACCGTGAAGAGCAGCAAGAGCTTTCAGGGCTGGGCCCTTCCTTGTGGGAGAAGGAGCCGGACGTTTGCCTTTTTGGCAAGATGCTCTGCCTCGGCCGAGCGCCATGAGATGTTGCGTCTCTGGGAAAGCACAGATCCCCAGTGCTGTTGTGCCTGTAGATAGGGCGCGAAAGCACCGTGAAGAGCAGCAAGAGCTTTCAGGGCTGGGCCCTTCCTTGTGGGAGAAGGAGCCGGACGTTTGCCTTTTCGGCAAGAGGCTCTGCCGCGGCCGAGCGCCATGAGATGTTGCGTCTCTGGGAAAGCACAGATCCCCAGTGCTGTTGTGCCTGTAGATAGGGCGCCAAGGCACCGTGAAGAGCAGCAAGAGCTTTCAGGGCTGGGCCCTTCCTTGTGGGAGAAGGAGCCGGACATTTGCCTTCTCGGCAAGAGGCTCTGCCGCGGCCGAGCGCCATGAGATGTTGCGTCTCTGGGAAAGCACAGATCCCCAGTGCTGTTGTGCCTGTAGATAGGGTGCCAAGGCACCGTGAAGAGCAGCAAGAGCTTTCAGGGCTGGGCCCTTCCTTGTGGGAGAAGGAGCCGGACGTTTGCCTTTTCGGCAAGAGGCTCTGCCGCAGCCGAGCACCATGAGATGTTGCGTCTCTGGGAAAGCACAGATCCCCACTGCTGTTGTGCCTGTAGATAGGGCGCCAAGGCACCGTGAAGAGCAGCAAGAGCTTTCAGGGCTGGGCCCTTCCTTGTGGGAGAAGGAGCCGGACGTTTGCCTTTTCGGCAAGAGGCTCTGCCGCGGCCGAGCGCCATGAGATGTTGCGTCTCTGGGAAAGCACAGATCCCCAGTGCTGTTGTGCCTGTAGATAGGGCGCCAAGGCACCGTGAAGAGCAGCAAGAGCTTTCAGGGCTGGGCCCTTCCTTGTGGGAGAAGGAGCCGGACGTTTGCCTTTTCGGCAAGAGGCTCTGCCTCGGCCGAGTGCCATGAGATCTTGCGTCTCTGGGAAAGCACAGATCCCCACTGCTGTTCTGCCTGTAGATAGGGCGCCAAGGGTAGGTGAAGAGCAGCAAGAGCTTTCAGGGCTGGGCCCTTCCTTGTGGGAGAAGGAGCCGGATGTTTGCCTTTTCGGCAAGAGGCTCTGCCGCGGCCGAGCGCCATGAGATGTTGCGTCTCTGGGAAAGCACAGATCCACAGTGCTGTTGTGCCTGTGGATAGGGCGCCAAGGCACCGTGAAGAGCAGCAAGAGCTTTCAGGGCTGGGCCCTTCCCTGTGGGAGATGGAGCCGGACGTTTGACTTTTCGGCAAGAGGCTCTGCCACGGCCGAGCTCCATGAGATGTTGCGTCTCTGGGAAAGCACAGATCCCCAGTGCTGTTGTGCCTGTAGATAGGGCGCCAAGGCACCGTGAAGAGCAGCAACAGCTTTCAGGGCTGGGCCCTTCCTTGTGGGAGATGGAGCCGGACGTTTACCTTTTCGGCAAGAGGCTCTGCAGCAGCCGAGCGCCATGAGATGTTGCGTCTCTGGGAAAGCACAGATCCCCAGTGCTGTTGTGCCTGTACATAGGGCGCCAAGGCACCGTGAAGAGCAGCAAGAGCTTTCAGGGCTGGGCCCTTCCTTGTGGGAGAAGGAGCCGGACGTTTGCCTTTTCGGCAAGAGGCTCTGCCTCGGCCGAGCGCCATGAGATGTTGCGTCTCTGGGAAAGCACAGATCCCCACTGCTGTTGTGCCTGTAGATAGGGCGCCAAGGCACCGTGAAGAGCAGCAAGAGCTTTCAGGGCTGGGCCGTTCCTTGTGGGAGATGGAGCCTGACGTTTGCCATTTCGGCAAGAGGCTCTGCCGCTGCCGAGCGCCATGAGATGTTGCGTCTCTGGGAAAGCACAGATCCCCAGTGCTGTTGTGCCTGTAGATAGGGCGCCAAGGCACCGTGAAGAGCAGCAAGAGCTTTCAGGGCTGGGCCCTTCCTTGAGGGAGAAGGAGCCGGACGTTTACCTTTTCGGCAAGAGGCTCTGCCTCGGCCGAGCGCCGTGAGATGTTGCGTCTCTGGGAAAGCACAGATCCCCAGTGCTGTTGTGCCTGTAGATAGGGCGCGAAAGCACCGTGAAGAGCAGCAAGAGCTTTCAGGGCTGGGCCCTTCCTTGTGGGAGAAGGAGCCGGACGTTTGCCTTTTCGGCAAGAGGCTCTGCCGCGGCCGAGCGCCATGAGATGTTGCGTCTCTGGGAAAGCACAGATCCCCAGTGCTCTTGTGCCTGTAGGTAGGGCGCCAAGGCACCGTGAAGAGCAGCAAGAGCTTTCAGGGCTGGGCCCTTCCTTGTGGGAGAAGGAGCCGGACGTTTGCCTTCTCGGCAAGAGGCTCTGCCGCGGCCGAGCGCCATCAGATGTTGCGTCTCTGGGAAAGCACAGATCCCCACTGCTCTTCTGCCTGTAGATAGGGCGCCAAGGCACCGTGAAGAGCAGCAACAGCTTTCAGGGCTGGGCCCTTCCTTGTGGGAGAAGGAGCCGGACGTTTGCCTTTTCGGCAAGAGGCGCTGCCGCGGCCGAGCGCCATGAGATGTTGCGTCTCTGGGAAAGCACAGATCCCCACTGCTCTTCTGCCTGTAGATAGGGCGCCAAGGCACCGTGAAGAGCAGCAAGAGCTTTGAGGGCTGGGCCCTTCCTTGTGGGAGAAGGAGCCGGACGTTTGCCTTTTCGGCCAGAGGCTCTGCCGCGGCCAAGCGCCATGAGATGTTGCGTCTCTGGGAAAGCACAGATCCCCAGTGCTGTTGTGCCTGTAGATAGGGCGCCAAGGCACCGTGAAGAGCAGCAAGAGCTCTCAGGGCTGGGCCCTTCCTTGTGGGAGAAGGAGCCGGACGTTTGCCTTTTCGGCAAGAGGCTCTGCCGCGGCCGAGCGCCATGACATCTTGCGTCTCTGGGAAAGCACAGATCCCCACTGCTGTTGTGCCTGTAGATAGGGTGCCAAGGCACCGTGAAGAGGAGCAAGAGCTTTGAGGGCTGGGCCCTTCCTTGTGGGAGAAGGAGCCGGACGTTTGCCTTTTTACCCAGAGGCTCTGCCGCGGCTGAGCGCCATGAGATGTTGCGTCTCTGGGAAAGCACAGATCCCCAGTGCTGTTGTGCCTGTAGATAGGGCGCCAAGGCACCGTGAAGAGCAGCAAGAGCTTTCAGGGCTGGGCCCTTCCTTGTGGGAGAAGGAGCCGGACGTTTACCTTTTCGGCAAGAGGCTCTGCCGCAGCCGAGCGCCATGAGATGTTGCGTCTCTGGGAAAGCACAGATCCCCAGTGCTGTTGTGCCTGTAGATAGGGCGCCAAGGCACCGTGAAGAGCAGCAACAGCTTTCAGGGCTGGGCCCTTCCTTGTGGGAGAAGGATCCGGACGTTTGCCTTTTCGGCAAGAGGTGCTGCCGCGGCCGAGCGCCATGAGATGTTGCGTCTCTGGGAAAGCACAGATCCCCACTGCTGTTGTGCCTGTAGATAGGGCGCCAAGGCACCGCGAAGAGCAGCAAGAGCTTTCAGGGCTGGGCCCTTCCTTGTGGGAGAAGGAGCCGGACGTTTGCCTTTTTGGCAAGATGCTCTGCCTCGGCCGAGCGCCATGAGATGTTGCGTCTCTGGGAAAGCACAGATCCCCAGTGCTGTTGTGCCTGTAGATAGGGCGCGAAAGCACCGTGAAGAGCAGCAAGAGCTTTCAGGGCTGGGCCCTTCCTTGTGGGAGAAGGAGCCGGACGTTTGCCTTTTCGGCAAGAGGCTCTGCAGCAGCCGAGCGCCATGAGATGTTGCGTCTCTGGGAAAGCACAGATCCCCACTGCTGTTGTGCCTGTAGATAGGGCGCCAAGGCACCGTGAAGAGCAGCAAGAGCTTTGAGGGCTGGGCCCTTCCTTGTGGGAGAAGGAGCCGGACGTTTGCCTTTTCGGCAAGAGGCTCTGCCGCGGCCGAGCGCCGTGAGATGTTGCGTCTCTGGGAAAGCACAGATCCCCACTGCTGTTGTGCCTGTAGATAGGGCGCCAAGGCACCGTGAAGAGCAGCAAGAGCTTTCAGGGCTGGGCCCTTCCTTGTGGGAGATGGAGCCGGACGTTTGCCATTTCGGCAAGAGGCTCTGCCGCTGCCGAGCGCCATGAGATGTTGCGTCTCTGGGAAAGCACAGATCCCCAGTGCTGTTGTGCCTGTAGATAGGGCGCCAAGGCACCGTGAAGAGCAGCAACAGCTATCAGGGCTGGGCCCTTCCTTGTGGGAGAAGGAGCCGGACGTTTACCTTTTCGGCAAGAGGCTCTGCCGCAGCCGAGCGCCATGAGATGTTGCGTCTCTGGGAAAGCACAGATCCCCACTGCTGTTGTGCCTGTAGATTGGGCGCCAAGGCACCGTGAAGAGCAGCAAGAGCTTTCAGGGCTGGGCCCTTCCTTGTGGGAGAAGGATCCGGACGTTTGACTTTTCGGCAAGAGGTGCTGCCGCGGCCGAGCGCCATGAGATGTTGCGTCTCTGGGAAAGCACAGATCCCCACTGCTGTTGTGCCTGTAGATAGGGCGCCAAGGCACCGTGAAGTGCAGCAAGAGCTTTCAGGGCTGGGCCCTTCCTTGTGGGAGAAGGAGCCGGACGTTTGCCTTTTTGGCAAGATGCTCTGCCTCGGCAGAGCGCCATGAGATGTTGCGTCTCTGGGAAAGCACAGATCCCCAGTGCTGTTGTGCCTGTAGATAGGGCGCGAAAGCACCGTGAAGAGCAGCAAGAGCTTTCAGGGCTGGGCCCTTCCTTGTGGGAGAAGGAGCCGGACGTTTGCCTTTTCGGCAACAGGCTCTGCCGCGGCCGAGCGCCATGAGATGTTGCGTCTCTGGGAAAGCACAGATCCCCACTGCTGTTGTGCCTGTAGATAGGGCGCCAAGGCACCGTGAAGAGCAGCAAGAGCTTTGAGGGCTGGGCCCTTCCTTGTGGGAGAAGGAGCCGGACGTTTGCCTTCTCGGCAAGAGGCTCTGCCGCGGCCGAGCGCCATGAGATGTTGCGTCTCTGGGAAAGCACAGATCCCCAGTGCTGTTGTGCCTGTAGATAGGGCGCCAAGGCACCGTGAAGAGCAGCAAGAGCTTTGAGGGCTGGGCCCTTCCTTGTGGGAGAAGGAGCCGGACGTTTGCCTTTTCGGCAAGAGGCTCTGCCGCGGCCGAGCGCCATGAGATGTTGCGTCACTGGGAAAGCACAGATCTCCACTGCTGTTGTGCCTGTAGATAGGGTGCCAAGGCACCGTGAAGAGCAGCAAGAGCTTTGAGGGCTGGGCCCTTCCTTGTGGGAGAATGAGCCGGATGTTTGCCTTCTCGGCAAGAGGCTCTGCCGCGGCCGAGCGCCATGAGATGTTGCGTCTCTGGGAAAGCACAGATCCCCAGTGCTGTTGTGCCTGTAGATAGGGCGCCAAGGGTAGGTGAAGAGCAGCAAGAGCTTTCAGGGCTGGGCCCTTCCTTGTGGGAGATGGAGCCGGACGTTTGCCTTTTCGGCAAGAGGCTCTGCCGCGGCCGAGCGCCATGAGATCTTGCGTCTCTGGGAAAGCACAGATCCCCACTGCTGTTGTGCCTGTAGATAGGGCGCCAAGGCACCGTGAAGAGCAGCAAGAGCTTTCAGGGCTGGGCCCTTCCTTGTGGGAGAAGGAGCCGGACGTTTGCCTTTTCGGCAAGAGGCTCTGCCGCGGCCGAGCGCCATGAGGTGTTGCGTCTCTGGGAAAGCACAGATCCCCACTGCTGTTGTGCCTGTAGATAGGGCGCCAAGGCACCGTGAAGAGCAGCAAGAGCTTTCAGGGCTGGGCCCTTCCTTGTGGGAGAAGGAGCCGGACGTTTGCCTTTTCGGCAAGAGGCGCTGCCCGCGGCCGAGCACCATGAGATGTTGCGTCTCTGGGAAAGCACAGATTCCCAGTGCTCTTGTGCCTGTAGATAGGGCGCCAAGGCACCGTGAAGAGCAGCAAGAGCTTTCAGGGCTGGGCCCTTCCTTGTGGGAGAAGGAGCCGGACGTTTGCCTTTTCGGCAAGAGGCTCTGCCGCGGCCGAGCGCCATGAGATGTTGCGTCTCTGGGAAAGCACAGATCCCCACTGCTGTTGTGCCTGTAGATAGGGCGCCAAGGCACCGTGAAGAGCAGCAACAGCTTTCAGGGCTGGGCCCTTCCTTGTGGGAGAAGGAGCCGGACGTTTGCCTTTTCGGCAAGAGGCTCTGCCGCGGCCGAGCGCCATGTGATGTTGCGTCTCTGGGAAAGCACAGATCTCCACTGCTGTTGTGCCTGTAGATAGGGCGCCAAGGCACCGTGAAGAGCAGCAAGAGCTTTCAGGGCTGGGCCGTTCCTTGTGGGAGAAGGAGCCGGACGTTTGCTTTTTCGGCAAGAGGCTCTGCCGCGGCCGAGCGCCATGAGATGTTGCGTCTCTGGGAAAGCACAGATCCCCACTGCTGTTGTGCCTGTAGATAGGGCGCCAAGGCACCGTGAAGAGCAGCAAGAGCTTTCAGGGCTGGGCCTTTCCTTGTGGGAGAAGGAGCCGGACGTTTGCCTTTTCGGCAAGAGGCTCTGCCGCGGCCGAGCGCCATGAGATGTTGCGTCTCTGGGAAAGCACAGATCCCCACTGCTGTTGTGCCTGTAGATACGGCGCCAAGGCACCGTGAAGAGCAGCAAGAGCTTTCAGGGCTGGGCCCTTCCTTGTGGGAGAATGAGCCGGATGTTTGCCTTCTCGGCAAGAGGCTCTGCCGCGGCCGAGCGCAATGAGATGTTGCGTCTCTGGGAAAGCACAGATCCCCAGTGCTGTTGTGCCTGTAGATAGGGCGCCAAGGCACCGTGAAGAGCAGCAAGAGCTATCAGGGCTGGGCCCTTCCATGTGGGAGAAGGAGCCGGACGTTTGCCTTTTCGGCAAGAGGCGCTGCCGCGGCCGAGCACCATGAGATGTTGCGTCTCTGGGAAAGCACAGATTCCCAGTGCTGTTGTGCCTGTAGATAGGGCACCAATGCACCGTGAAGAGCAGCAAGAGCTTTCAGGGCTGGGCCCTTCCTTGTGGGAGAAGGAGCCGGACGTTTGCCTTTTCGGCAAGAGGCTCTGCCGCGGCCGAGCGCCATGAGATGTTGCGTCTTTGGGAAAGCACAGATCCCCAGTGCTGTTGTGCCTGTAGATAGGGCGCCAAGGCACCGTGAAGAGCAGCAAGAGCTTTCAGGGCTGGGCCCTTCCTTGTGGGAGAAGGAGCCGGACGTTTGCCTTTTCGGCAAGAGGCTCTGCCGCGGCCGAGCGCCATGAGATGTTGCGTCTCTGGGAAAGCACAGATCCCCACTGCTGTTGTGCCTGTAGATAGGGCGCCAAGGCACCGTGAAGAGCAGCAAGAGCTTTCAGGGCTGGGCCCTTCCTTGTGGGAGAAGAGCCGGACGTTTGCCTTTTCGGCAAGAGGCTCTGCCGCGGCCGAGCGCCATGAGATGTTGCGTCTCTGGGAAAGCACAGATCTCCACTGCTGTTGTGCCTGTAGATAGGGCGCCAAGGCACCGTGAAGAGCAGCAAGAGCTTTCAGGGCTGGGCCCTTCCTTGTGGGAGAAGGAGCCGGACGTTTGCCTTCTCGGCAAGAGGCTCTGCCGCGGCCGAGCGCCATGAGATGTTGCGTCTCTGGGAAAGCACAGATCCACACTGCTGTTGTGCCTGTAGATAGGGCGCCAAGGCACCGTGAAGAGCAGCAAGAGCTTTCAGGGCTGGGCCCTTCCTTGTGGGAGAAGGAGCCGGACGTTTGCCTTTTCGGCAAGAGGCTCTGCCGCGGCCGAGCGCCATGAGATGTTGCGTCTCTGGGAAAGCACAGATCCCCAGTGCTGTTGTGCCTGTAGATAGGGCGCCAAGGCACCGTGAAGAGCAGCAAGAGCTTTCAGGGCTGGGCCCTTCCTTGTGGGAGAAGGAGCCGGACGTTTGCCTTTTCGGCAAGAGGCTCTGCCGCGGCCGAGCGCCATGAGATGTTGCGTCTCTGGGAAAGCACAGATCCCCAGTGCTGTTGTGCCTGTAGATAGGGTGCCAAGGCACCGTGAAGAGCAGCAAGAGCTTTCAGGGCTGGGCCCTTCCTTGTGGGAGAAGGAGCCGGACGTTTGCCTTTTCGGCAAGAGGCTCTGCCGCGGCCGAGCGCCATGAGATGTTGCGTCTCTGGGAAAGCACAGATCCCCACTGCTGTTGTGCCTGTAGATAGGGCGCCAAGGCACCGTGAAGAGCAGCAAGAGCTTTCAGGGCTGGGCCCTTCCTTGTGGGAGAAGGAGCCGGACGTTTGCCTTCTCGGCAAGAGGTGCTGCCGCGGCCGAGCGCCATGAGATGTTGCGTCTCTGGGAAAGCACAGATCCCCAGTGCTGTTGTGCCTGTAGATAGGGCGCCAAGGAACCGTGAAGAGCAGCAAGAGCTTTCAGGGCTGGGCCCTTCCTTGTGGGAGAAGGAGCCGGACGTTTGCCTTTTCGGCAAGAGGCTCTGCCGCGGCCGAGCACCATGAGATGTTGCGTCTCTGGGAAAGCACAGATCCCCACTGCTGTTGTGCCTGTAGATAGGGCGCCAAGGCACCGTGAAGAGCAGCAAGAGCTTTCAGGGCTGGGCCCTTCCTTGTGGGAGAAGGAGCCGGACGTTTGCCTTTTCGGCAAGAGGCTCTGCCGCGGCCGAGCGCCATGAGATGTTGCGTCTCTGGGAAAGCACAGATCCCCACTGCTGTTGTGCCTGTAGATAGGGCGCCAAGGCACCGTGAAGAGCAGCAAGAGCTTTCAGGGCTGGGCCCTTCCTTGTGGGAGAAGGAGCCGGACGTTTGCCTTTTCGGCAAGAGGCTCTGCCGCGGCCGAGTGCCATGAGATCTTGCGTCTCTGGGAAAGCACAGATCCCCACTGCTGTTCTGCCTGTAGATAGGGCGCCAAGGGTAGGTGAAGAGCAGCAAGAGCTTTCAGGGCTGGGCCCTTCCTTGTGGGAGAAGGAGCCGGACGTTTGCCTTTTCGGCAAGAGGCTCTGCCGCGGCCGAGCGCCATGACATCTTGCGTCTCTGGGAAAGCACAGATCCACAGTGCTGTTGTGCCTGTGGATAGGGCGCCAAGGCACCGTGAAGAGCAGCAAGAGCTTTCAGGGCTGGGCCCTTCCCTGTGGGAGATGGAGCCGGACGTTTGCCATTTCGGCAAGAGGCTCTGCCACGGCCGAGCTCCATGAGATGTTGCGTCTCTGGGAAAGCACAGATCCCCAGTGCTGTTGTGCCTGTAGATAGGGCGCCAAGGCACCGTGAAGAGCAGCAACAGCTTTCAGGGCTGGGCCCTTCCTTGTGGGAGATGGAGCCGGACGTTTACCTTTTCGGCAAGAGGCTCTGCAGCAGCCGAGCGCCATGAGATGTTGCGTCTCTGGGAAAGCACAGATCCCCACTGCTGTTGTGCCTGTAGATAGGGCGCCAAGGCACCGTGAAGAGCAGCAAGAGCTTTGAGGGCTGGGCCCTTCCTTGTGGGAGAAGGAGCCGGATGTTTGCCTTTTCGGCAAGAGGTGCTGCCGCGGCCGAGCGCCATGAGATGTTGCGTCTCTGGGAAAGCACAGATCCCCACTGCTGTTGTGCCTGTAGATAGGGCGCCAAGGCACCGTGAAGAGCAGCAAGAGCTTTGAGGGCTGGGCCCTTCCTTGTGGGAGAAGGAGCCGGATGTTTGCCTTTTCGGCAACAGGCTCTGCCGCGGCCGAGCGCCATGAGATGTTGCGTCTCTGGGAAAGCACAGATCCCCACTGCTGTTGTGCCTGTAGATAGGGCGCCAAGGCACCGTGAAGAGCAGCAATAGATTTCTGGCCTGGGCCCTTCCTTGTGGGAGAAGGAGCCGGACGTTTGCCTTTTCGGCAAGAGGCTCTGCCGCGGCCGAGCGCCATGAGATGTTGCGTCTCTGGGAAAGCACAGATCCCCAGTGCTGTTGTGCCTGTAGATAGGGCGCCAAGGCACCGTGAAGAGCAGCAAGAGCTTTGAGGGCTGGTCCCTTCCTTGTGGGAGAAGGAGCCGGACGTTTGCCTTTTCGGCAAGAGGCTCTGCCGCGGCCGAGCGCCATGAGATGTTGCGTCTCTGGGAAAGCACAGATCCCCAGTGCTCTTGTGCCTGTAGATAGGGCGCCAAGGCACCATGAAGAGCAGCAAGAGCTTTCAGGGCTGGGCCCTTCCTTGTGGGAGAAGGAGCCGGACGTTTGCCTTCTCGGCAAGAGGCTCTGCCGCGGCCGAGCGCCATGAGATGTTGCGTCTCTGGGAAAGCACAGATCCCCACTGCTGTTGTGCCTGTAGATAGGGCGCCAAGGCACCGTGAAGAGCAGCAAGAGCTCTCAGGGCTGGGCCCTTCCTTGTGGGAGAAGGAGCCGGACGTTTGCCTTTTCGGCAAGAGGCGCTGCCGCGGCCGAGCGCCATGAGATGTTGCGTCTCTGGGAAAGCACAGATCCCCACTGCTGTTGTGCCTGTAGATAGGGTGCCAAGGCACCGTGAAGAGGAGCAAGAGCTTTCAGGGCTGGTCCCTTCCTTGTGGGAGAAGGAGCCGGACGTTTGCCTTTTTAGCCAGAGGCTCTGCCGCGGCTGAGCGCCATGAGATCTTGCGTCTCTGGGAAAGCACAGATCCCCACTGCTGTTGTGCCTGTAGATAGGGCGCCAAGGCACCGTGAAGAGCAGCAAGAGCTTTCAGGGCTGGGCCCTTCCTTGTGGGAGAAGGAGCCGGACGTTTGCCTTTTCGGCAAGAGGCTCTGCCGCGGCCAAGCGCCATGAGATGTTGCGTCTCTGGGAAAGCACAGATCCCCAGTGCTGTTGTGCCTGTAGATAGGGCGCCAAGGCACCGTGAAGAGCAGCAAGAGCTTTCAGGGCTGGGCCGTTCCTTGTGGGAGATGGAGCCGGACGTTTGCCATTTCGGCAAGAGGCTCTGCCGCTGCCGACCGCCATGAGATGTTGCGTCTCTGGGAAAGCACAGATCCCCAGTGCTGTTGTGCCTGTAGATAGGGCGCCAAGGCACCGTGAAGAGCAGCAACAGCTTTCAGGGCTGGGCCCTTCCTTGTGGGAGAAGGAGCCGGACGTTTGCCTTTTTGGCAAGAGGCTCTGCCTCGGCCGAGCGCCATGAGATGTTGCGTCTCTGGGAAAGCACAGATCCCCACTGCTGTTGTGCCTGTAGATAGGGCGCGAAAGCACCGTGAAGAGCAGCAAGAGCTTTCAGGGCTGGGCCCTTCCTTGTGGGAGAAGGAGCCGGACGTTTGCCTTTTCGGCAAGAGGCTCTGCCGCGGCCGAGCGCCATGAGATGTTGCGTCTCTGGGAAAGCACAGATCCCCACTGCTGTTGTGCCTGTAGATAGGGCGCCAAGGCACCGTGAAGAGCAGCAAGAGCTTTCAGGGCTGGGCCCTTCCTTGTGGGAGAAGGAGCCGGACGTTTGCCTTTTTGGCAAGAGGCTCTGCCTCGGCCGAGCGCCATGAGATGTTGCGTCTCTGGGAAAGCACAGATCCCCAGTGCTGTTGTGCCTGTAGATAGGGCGCGAAAGCACCGTGAAGAGCAGCAAGAGCTTTCAGGGCTGGGCCCTTCCTTGTGGGAGAAGGAGCCGGACGTTTGCCTTTTCGGCAAGAGGCTCTGCCGCGGCCGAGCGCCATGAGATGTTGCGTCTCTGGGAAAGCACAGATCCCCACTGCTCTTCTGCCTGTAGATAGGGCGGCAAGGCACCGTGAAGAGCAGCAAGAGCTTTCAGGGCTGGGCCCTTCCTTGTGGGAGAAGGAGCCGCACGTTTGCCTTTTCGGCAAGAGGCTCTGCCGCGGCCGAGCGCCATGAGATGTTGCGTCTCTGGGAAAGCACAGATCCCCAGTGCTGTTGTGCCTGTAGATAGGGCGCCAAGGCACCGTGAAGAGCAGCAAGAGCTTTCAGGGCTGGGCCCTTCCTTGTGGGAGAAGGAGCCGGACGTTTGCCTTTTCGGCAGGAGGATCAGCCGCGGCCGAGCACCATGAGATGTTGCGTCTCTGGGAAAGCACAGATCCCCACTGCTGTTGTGCCTGTAGATAGGGCGCCAAGGCACCGTGAAGAGCAGCAAGAGCTTTCAGGGCTGGGCCCTTCCTTGTGGGAGAAGGAGCCGGACGTTTGCCTTTTCGGCAAGAGGCTCTGCCGCGGCCGAGCGCCATGAGATGTTGCGTCTCTGGGAAAGCACAGATCCCCACTGCTGTTGTGCCTGTAGATAGGGCGCCAAGGCACCGTGAAGAGCAGCAAGAGCTTTCAGGGCTGGGCCCTTCCTTGTGGGAGAAGGAGCCGGACGTTTGTTTTTTCGGCAAGAGGCTCTGCCGCGGCCGAGTGCCATGAGATCTTGCGTCTCTGGGAAAGCACAGATCCCCACTGCTGTTCTGCCTGTAGATAGGGCGCCAAGGGTAGGTGAAGAGCAGGAAGAGCTCTCAGGGCTGGGCCCTTCCTTGTGGGAGAAGGAGCCGGACGTTTGCCATTTCGGAAAGAGGCTCTGCCGCTGCCGAGCGCCATGAGATGTTGCGTCTCTGGGAAAGCACAGATCCCCAGTGCTGTTGTGCCTGTAGATAGGGCGCCAAGGCACCGTGAAGAGCAGCAAGAGCTTTCAGGGCTGGGCCCTTCCTTGTGGGAGAAGGAGCCGGACGTTTACCTTTTCGGCAAGAGGCTCTGCCGCAGCCGAGCGCCATGAGATGTTGCGTCTCTGGGAAAGCACAGATCCCCAGTGCTCTTGTGCCTGTAGATAGGGCGCCAAGGCACCGTGAAGAGCAGCAAGAGCTTTCAGGGCTGGGCCCTTCCTTGTGGGAGAAGGATCCGGACGTTTGCCTTTTCGGCAAGAGGTGCTGGCGCGGCCGAGCGCCATGAGATGTTGCGTCTCTGGGAAAGCACAGATCCCCACTGCTCTTCTGCCTGTAGATAGGGCGCGAAAGCACCGTGAAGAGCAGCAAGAGCTTTCAGGGCTGGGCCCTTCCTTGTGGGAGAAGGAGCCGGACGTTTGCCTTTTCGGCAAGAGGCTCTGCCGCGGCCGAGCGCCATGAGATGTTGCGTCTCTGGGAAAGCACAGATCCCCACTGCTGTTGTGCCTGTAGATAGGGCGCCAAGGCACCGTGAAGAGCAGCAAGAGCTTTCAGGGCTGGGCCCTTCCTTGTGGGAGAAGGAGCCGGACGTTTGCCTTTTTGGCAAGAGGCTCTGCCTCGGCCGAGCGCCATGAGATGTTGCGTCTCTGGGAAAGCACAGATCCCCAGTGCTGTTGTGCCTGTAGATAGGGCGCGAAAGCACCGTGAAGAGCAGCAAGAGCTTTCAGGGCTGGGCCCTTCCTTGTGGGAGAAGGAGCCGGACGTTTGCCTTTTCGGCAAGAGGCTCTGCCGCGGCCAGCGCCATGAGATGTTGCGTCTCTGGGAAAGCACAGATCCCCACTGCTCTTCTGCCTGTAGATAGGGCGCCAAGGCACCGTGAAGAGCAGCAAGAGCTTTCAGGGCTGGGCCCTTCCTTGTGGGAGAAGGAGCCGGACGTTTGCCTTTTCGGCAAGAGGCTCTGCCGCGGCCGAGCGCCATGAGATGTTGCGTCTCTGGGAAAGCACAGATCCCCAGTGCTGTTGTGCCTGTAGATAGGGCGCCAAGGCACCGTGAAGAGCAGCAAGAGCTTTCAGGGCTGGGCCCTTCCTTGTGGGAGAAGGAGCCGGACGTTTGTTTTTTCGGCAAGAGGCTCTGCCGCGTCCGAGTGCCATGAGATCTTGCGTCTCTGGGAAAGCACAGATCCCCACTGCTGTTCTGCCTGTAGATAGGGCGCCAAGGGTAGGTGAAGAGCAGGAAGAGCTCTCAGGGCTGGGCCCTTCCTTGTGGGAGAAGGAGCCGGACGTTTGCCATTTCGGAAAGAGGCTCTGCCGCTGCCGAGCGCCATGAGATGTTGCGTCTCTGGGAAAGCACAGATCCCCAGTGCTGTTGTGCCTGTAGATAGGGCGCCAAGGCACCGTGAAGAGCAGCAAGAGCTTTCAGGGCTGGGCCCTTCCTTGTGGGAGAAGGAGCCGGACGTTTACCTTTTCGGCAAGAGGCTCTGCCGCAGCCGAGCGCCATGAGATGTTGCGTCTCTGGGAAAGCACAGATCCCCAGTGCTGTTGTGCCTGTAGATAGGGCGCCAAGGCACCGTGAAGAGCAGCAAGAGCTTTCAGGGCTGGGCCCTTCCTTGTGGGAGAAGGAGCCGGACGTTTGCCTTTTCGGCAAGAGGTGCTGGCGCGGCCGAGCGCCATGAGATGTTGCGTCTCTGGGAAAGCACAGATCCCCACTGCTCTTCTGCCTGTAGATAGGGCGCGAAAGCACCGTGAAGAGCAGCAAGAGCTTTCAGGGCTGGGCCCTTCCTTGTGGGAGAAGGAGCCGGACGTTTGCCTTTTCGGCAAGAGGCTCTGCCGCGGCCTAGCGCCATGAGATGTTGCGTCTCTGGGAAAGCACAGATCCCCACTGCTCTTCTGCCTGTAGATAGGGCGCCAAGGCACCGTGAAGAGCAGCAAGAGCTTTCAGGGCTGGGCCCTTCCTTGTGGGAGAAGGAGCCGGACGTTTGCCTTTTCGGCAAGAGGCTCTGCCGCGGCCGAGCGCCATGAGATGTTGCGTCTCTGGGAAAGCACAGATCCCCAGTGCTGTTGTGCCTGTAGATAGGGCGCCAAGGCACCGTGAAGAGCAGCAAGAGCTTTCAGGGCTGGGCCCTTCCTTGTGGGAGAAGGAGCCGGACGTTTGCCTTTTCGGCAAGAGGCTCTGCCGCGGCCGAGTGCCATGAGATCTTGCGTCTCTGGGAAAGCACAGATCCCCACTGCTGTTCTGCCTGTAGATAGGGCGCCAAGGGTAGGTGAAGAGCAGCAAGAGCTTTCAGGGCTGGGCCCTTCCTTGTGGGAGAAGGAGCCGGATGTTTGCCTTTTCGGCAACAGGCTCTGCCGCGGCCGAGCGCCATGAGATCTTGCGTCTCTGGGAAAGCACAGTTCCCCACTGCTGTTGTGCCTGTAGATAGGGCGCCAAGGCACCGTGAAGAGCAGCAAGAGCGTTCAGGGCTGGGCCGTTCCTTGTGGGAGAAGGAGCCGGACGTTTGCCTTATCGGCAAGAGGCTCTGCCGCGGCCGAGCGCCATGAGATGTTGCGTCTCTGGGAAAGCACAGATCCCCAGTGCTGTTGTGCCTGTAGATAGGGCGCGAAAGCACCGTGAAGAGCAGCAAGAGCTTTCAGGGCTGGGCCCTTCCTTGTGGGAGAAGGAGCCGGACGTTTGCCTTTTCGGCAAGAGGCTCTGCCGCGGCCGAGCGCCATGAGATGTTGCGTCTCTGGGAAAGCACAGATCCCCACTGCTGTTGTGCCTGTAGATAGGGCGCCAAGGCACCGTGAAGAGCAGCAAGAGCTTTCAGGGCTGGGCCCTTCCTTGTGGGAGAAGGAGCCGGACGTTTGCCTTTTTGGCAAGAGGCTCTGCCTCGGCCGAGCGCCATGAGATGTTGCGTCTCTGGGAAAGCACAGATCCCCAGTGCTGTTGTGCCTGTAGATAGGGCGCGAAAGCACCGTGAAGAGCAGCAAGAGCTTTCAGGGCTGGGCCCTTCCTTGTGGGAGAAGGAGCCGGACGTTTGCCTTTTCGGCAAGAGGCTCTGCCGCGGCCGAGCGCCGTGAGATGTTGCGTCTCTGGGAAAGCACAGATCCCCACTGCTGTTGTGCCTGTAGATAGGGCGCCAAGGCACCGTGAAGAGCAGCAAGAGCTTTCAGGGCTGGGCCCTTCCTTGTGGGAGAAGGAGCCGGACGTTTGCCTTTTCGGCAAGAGGCTCTGCCGCGGCCGAGCGCCATGAGATGTTGCGTCTCTGGGAAAGCACAGATCCCCACTGCTGTTGTGCCTGTAGATAGGGCGCCAAGGCACCGTGAAGAGCAGCAAGAGCTTTCAGGGCTGGGCCCTTCCTTGTGGGAGAAGGAGCCGGACGTTTGCCTTTTCGGCAAGAGGCTCTGCCGCGGCCGAGTGCCATGAGATCTTGCGTCTCTGGGAAAGCACAGATCCCCACTGCTGTTCTGCCTGTAGATAGGGCGCCAAGGGTAGGTGAAGAGCAGGAAGAGCTTTCAGGGCTGGGCCCTTCCTTGTGGGAGAAGGAGCCGGATGTTTGCCTTTTCGGCAAGAGGCTCTGCCGCGGCCGAGCGCCATGAGATCTTGCATCTCTGGGAAAGCACAGATCCACAGTGCTGTTGTGCCTGTGGATAGGGCGCCAAGGCACCGTGAAGAACAGCAAGAGCTTTCAGGGCTGGGCCCTTCCCTGTGGGAGATGGAGCCGGACGTTTGCCATTTCGGCAAGAGGCTCTGCCGCGGCCGAGCTCCATGAGATGTTGCGTCTCTGGGAAAGCACAGATCCCCAGTGCTGTTGTGCCTGTAGATAGGGCGCCAAGGCACCGTGAAGAGCAGCAACAGCTTTCAGGGCTGGGCCCTTCCTTGTGGGAGATGGAGCCGGACGTTTACCTTTTCGGCAAGAGGCTCTGCAGCAGCCGAGCGCCATGAGATGTTGCGTCTCTGGGAAAGCACAGATCCCCACTGCTGTTGTGCCTGTAGATAGGGCGCCAAGGCACCGTGAAGAGCAGCAAGAGCTTTCAGGGCTGGGCCGTTCCTTGTGGGAGAAGGAGCCGGACGTTTGCCATTTCGGCAAGAGGCTCTGCCGCTGCCGAGCGCCATGAGATGTTGCGTCTCTGGGAAAGCACAGATCCCCAGTGCTGTTGTGCCTGTAGATAGGGCGCCAAGGCACCGTGAAGAGCAGCAAGAGCTTTCAGGGCTGGGCCCTTCCTTGTGGGAGAAGGAGCCGGACGTTTACCTTTTCGGTAAGAGGCTCTGCCGCAGCCGAGCGCCATGAGATGTTGCGTCTCTGGGAAAGCACAGATCCCCAGTGCTGTTGTGCCTGTAGATAGGGCGCCAAGGCACCGTGAAGAGCAGCAACAGCTTTCAGGGCTGGGCCCTTCCTTGTGGGAGAAGGATCCGGACGTTTGCCTTTTCGGCAAGAGGTGCTGCCGCGGCCGAGCGCCATGAGATGTTGCGTCTCTGGGAAAGCACAGATCCCCACTGCTGTTGTGCCTGTAGATAGGGCGCGAAAGCACCGTGAAGAGCAGCAAGAGCTTTCAGGGCTGGGCCCTTCCTTGTGGGAGAAGGAGCCGGACGTTTGCCTTTTCGGCAAGAGGCTCTGCAGCAGCCGAGCACCATGAGATGTTGCGTCTCTGGGAAAGCACAGATCCCCACTGCTGTTGTGCCTGTAGATAGGGCGCCAAGGCACCGTGAAGAGCAGCAAGAGCTTTCAGGGCTGGGCCCTTCCTTGTGGGAGAAGGAGCCGGACGTTTGCCTTTTCGGCAAGAGGCTCTGCCGCGGCCGAGCGCCATGAGATGTTGCGTCTCTGGGAAAGCACAGATCCCCAGTGCTGTTGTGCCTGTAGATAGGGCGCCAAGGCACCGTGAAGAGCAGCAACAGCTTTCAGGGCTGGGCCCTTCCTTGTGGGAGAAGGAGCCGGACGTTTGTTTTTTCGGCAAGAGGCTCTGCCGCGGCCGAGTGCCATGAGATCTTGCGTCTCTGGGAAAGCACAGATCCCCACTGCTGTTGTGCCTGTAGATAGGACGCCAAGGGTAGGTGAAGAGCAGGAAGAGCTTTCAGGGCTGGGCCCTTCCTTGTGGGAGAAGGAGCCGGATGTTTGCCTTTTCGGCAAGAGGCTCTGCCGCGGCCGAGCGCCATGAGATGTTGCGTCTCTGGGAAAGCACAGATCCCCAGTGCTGTTGTGCCTGTGGATAGGGCGCCAAGGCACCGTGAAGAACAGCAAGAGCTTTCAGGGCTGGGTCCTTCCCTGTGGGAGATGGAGCCGGACGTTTGCCATTTCGGCAAGAGGCTCTGCCACGGCCGAGCTCCATGAGATGTTGCGTCTCTGGGAAAGCACAGATCCCCAGTGCTGTTGTGCCTGTAGATAGGGCGCCAAGGCACCGTGAAGAGCAGCAACAGCTTTCAGGGCTGGGCCCTTCCTTGTGGGAGATGGAGCCGGACGTTTACCTTTTCGGCAAGAGGCTCTGCAGCAGCCGAGCGCCATGAGATGTTGCGTCTCTGGGAAAGCACAGATCCCCACTGCTGTTGTGCCTGTAGATAGGGCGCCAAGGCACCGTGAAGAGCAGCAAGAGCTTTCAGGGCTGGGCCGTTCCTTGTGGGAGATGGAGCCGGACGTTTGCCATTTCGGAAAGAGGCTCTGCCGCTGCCGAGCGCCATGAGATGTTGCGTCTCTGGGAAAGCACAGATCCCCAGTGCTGTTGTGCCTGTAGATAGGGCGCCAAGGCACCGTGAAGAGCAGCAAGAGCTTTCAGGGCTGGGCCCTTCCTTGTGGGAGAAGGAGCCGGACGTTTACCTTTTCGGCAAGAGGCTCTGCCGCAGCCGAGCGCCATGAGATGTTGCGTCTCTGGGAAAGCACAGATCCCCAGTGCTGTTGTGCCTGTAGATAGGGCGCCAAGGCACCGTGAAGAGCAGCAAGAGCTTTCAGGGCTGGGCCCTTCCTTGTGGGAGAAGGATCCGGACGTTTGCCTTTTCGGCAAGAGGTGCTGCCGCGGCCGAGCGCCATGAGATGTTGCGTCTCTGGGAAAGCACAGATCCCCACTGCTGTTGTGCCTGTAGATAGGGCGCGAAAGCACCGTGAAGAGCAGCAAGAGCTTTCAGGGCTGGGCCCTTCCTTGTGGGAGAAGGAGCCGGACGTTTGCCTTTTCGGCAAGAGGCTCTGCCGCGGCCGAGCGCCATGAGATGTTGCGTCTCTGGGAAAGCACAGATCCCCAGTGCTGTTGTGCCTGTAGATAGGGCGCCAAGGCACCGTGAAGAGCAGCAAGAGCTTTCAGGGCTGGGCCCTTCCTTGTGGGAGAAGGAGCCGGACGTTTGCCTTTTCGGCAAGAGGCTCTGCCGCGGCCGAGCACCATGAGATGTTGCGTCTCTGGGAAAGCACAGATCCCCAGTGCTGTTGTGCCTGTAGATAGGGCGCCAAGGCACCGTGAAGAGCAGCAAGAGCTTTCAGGGCTGGGCCCTTCCTTGTGGGAGAAGGAGCCGGACGTTTGCCTTTTCAGCAAGAGGCTCTGCCGCGGCCGAGCGCCATGAGATGTTGCGTCTCTGGGAAAGCACAGATCCCCACTGCTGTTGTGCCTGTAGATAGGGCGCCAAGGCACCGTGAAGAGCAGCAAGAGCTTTCAGGGCTGGGCCCTTCCTTGTGGGAGAAGGAGCCGGACGTTTGCCTTTTCGGCAAGAGGCTCTGCCGCGGCCGAGTGCCATGAGATCTTGCGTCTCTGGGAAAGCACAGATCCCCACTGCTGTTCTGCCTGTAGATAGGGCGCCAAGGGTAGGTGAAGAGCAGCAAGAGCTTTCAGGGCTGGGCCCTTCCTCGTGGGAGAAGGAGCCGGATGTTTGCCTTTTCGGCAAGAGGCTCTGCCGCGGCCGAGCGCCATGAGATCTTGCGTCTCTGGGAAAGCACAGATCCCCAGTGCTGTTGTGCCTGTAGATAGGGTGCCAAGGCACCGTGAAGAGCAGCAAGAGCGTTCAGGGCTGGGCCGTTCCTTGTGGGAGATGGAGCCGGACGTTTGCCATTTCGGCAAGAGGCTCTGCCGCTGCCGACCGCCAAGAGATGTTGCGTCTCTGGGAAAGCACAGATCCCCAGTGCTGTTGTGCCTGTAGATAGGGCGCCAAGGCACCGTGAAGAGCAGCAACAGCTTTCAGGGCTGGGCCCTTCCTTGTGGGAGAAGGAGCCGGACGTTTGCCTTTTTGGCAAGAGGCTCTGCCTCGGCCGAGCGCCATGAGATGTTGCGTCTCTGGGAAAGCACAGATCCCCAGTGCTGTTGTGCCTGTAGATAGGGCGCGAAAGCACCGTGAAGAGCAGCAAGAGCTTTCAGGGCTGGGCCCTTCCTTGTGGGAGAAGGAGCCGGACGTTTGCCTTTTCGGCAAGAGGCTCTGCCGCGGCCGAGCGCCATGAGATGTTGCGTCTCTGGGAAAGCACAGATCCCCACTGCTGTTGTGCCTGTAGATAGGGCGCCAAGGCACCGTGAAGAGCAGCAAGAGCTTTCAGGGCTGGGCCCTTCCTTGTGGGAGAAGGAGCCGGACGTTTTCCTTTTTGGCAAGAGGCTCTGCCTCGGCCGAGCCCCATGAGATGTTGCGTCTCTGGGAAAGCACAGATCCCCAGTGCTGTTGTGCCTGTAGATAGGGCGCCAAGGCACCGTGAAGAGCAGCAAGAGCTTTCAGGGCTGGGCCCTTCCTTGTGGGAGAAGGAGCCGGACGTTTGCCTTTTCGGCAAGAGGCTCTTCCGCGGCCGAGCGCCATGAGATGTTGCGTCTCTGGGAAAGCACAGATCCCCACTGCTGTTGTGCCTGTAGATAGGGCGCCAAGGCACCGTGAAGAGCAGCAAGAGCTTTCAGGGCTGGGCCCTTCCTTGTGGGAGAAGGAGCCGGACGTTTGCCTTTTCGGCAAGAGGCTCTGCCGCGGCCGAGTGCCATGAGATGTTGCGTCTCTGGGAAAGCACAGATCCCCACTGCTGTTCTGCCTGTAGATAGGGCGCCAAGGGTAGGTGAAGAGCAGGAAGAGCTTTCAGGGCTGGGCCCTTCCTTGTGGGAGAAGGAGCCGGATGTTTGCCTTTTCGGCAAGAGGCTCTGCCGCGGCCGAGCGCCATGAGATCTTGCGTCTCTGGGAAAGCACAGATCCACAGTGCTGTTGTGCCTGTGGATAGGGCGCCAAGGCACCGTGAAGAACAGCAAGAGCTTTCAGGGCTGGGCCCTTCCCTGTGGGAGATGGAGCCGGACGTTTGCCATTTCGGCAAGAGGCTCTGCCACGGCCGAGCTCCATGAGATGTTGCGTCTCTGGGAAAGCACAGATCCCCAGTGCTGTTGTGCCTGTAGATAGGGCGCCAAGGCACCGTGAAGAGCAGCAACAGCTTTCAGGGCTGGGCCCTTCCTTGTGGGAGATGGAGCCGGACGTTTACCTTTTCGGCAAGAGGCTCTGCAGCAGCCGAGCGCCATGAGATGTTGCGTCTCTGGGAAAGCACAGATCCCCACTGCTGTTGTGCCTGTAGATAGGGCGCCAAGGCACCGTGAAGAGCAGCAAGAGCTTTCAGGGCTGGGCCGTTCCTTGTGGGAGATGGAGCCGGACATTTGCCATTTCGGCAAGAGGCTCTGCCGCTGCCGAGCGCCATGAGATGTTGCGTCTCTGGGAAAGCACAGATCCCCAGTGCTGTTGTGCCTGTAGATAGGGCGCCAAGGCACCGTGAAGAGCAGCAAGAGCTTTCAGGGCTGGGCCCTTCCTTGTGGGAGAAGGAGCCGGACGTTTACCTTTTCGGCAAGAGGCTCTGCCGCAGCCGAGCGCCATGAGATGTTGCGTCTCTGGGAAAGCACAGATCCCCAGTGCTGTTGTGCCTGTAGATAGGGCGCCAAGGCACCGTGAAGAGCAGCAACAGCTTTCAGGGCTGGGCCCTTCCTTGTGGGAGAAGGATCCGGACGTTTGCCTTTTCGGCAAGAGGTGCTGCCGCGGCCGAGCGCCATGAGATGTTGCGTCTCTGGGAAAGCACAGATCCCCACTGCTGTTGTGCCTGTAGATAGGGCGCGAAAGCACCGTGAAGAGCAGCAAGAGCTTTCAGGGCTGGGCCCTTCCTTGTGGGAGAAGGAGCCGGACGTTTGCCTTTTCGGCAAGAGGCTCTGCTGCGGCCGAGCGCCATGAGATCTTGCGTCTCTGGGAAAGCACAGATCCCCACTGCTCTTCTGCCTGTAGATAGGGCGCCAAGGCACCGTGAAGAGCAGCAAGAGCTTTCAGGGCTGGGCCCTTCCTTGTGGGAGAAGGAGCCGGACGTTTGCCTTCTCGGCAAGAGGCTCTGCCGCGGCCGAGCGCCATGAGATGTTGCGTCTCTGGGAAAGCACAGATCCCCAGTGCTGTTGTGCCTGTAGATAGGGCGCCAAGGCACCATGAAGAGCAGCAAGAGCTTTCAGGGCTGGGCCCTTCCTTGTGGGAGAAGGAGCCGGACGTTTGCCTTTTCGGCAAGAGGCTCTGCCCTGGCCGAGCACCATGAGATGTTGCGTCTCTGGGAAAGCACAGATCCCCACTGCTGTTGTGCCTGTAGATAGGGCGCCAAGGCACCGTGAAGAGCAGCAAGAGCTTTCAGGGCTGGGCCCTTCCTTGTGGGAGAAGGAGCCGGACGTTTGCCTTTTCGGCAAGAGGCTCTGCCGCGGCCGAGCGCCATGAGATGTTGCGTCTCTGGGAAAGCACAGATCCCCAGTGCTGTTGTGCCTGTAGATAGGGCGCCAAGGCACCGTGAAGAGCAGCAAGAGCTTTCAGGGCTGGGCCCTTCCTTGTGGGAGAAGGAGCCGGACGTTTGCCTTTTCGGCAAGAGGCTCTGCCGCGGCCGAGCGCCATGAGATGTTGCGTCTCTGGGAAAGCACAGATCCCCAGTGCTGTTCTGCCTGTAGATAGGGCGCCAAGGGTAGGTGAAGAGCAGCAAGAGCTTTCAGGGCTGGGCCCTTCCTTGTGGGAGAAGGAGCCGGATGTTTGCCTTTTCGGCAAGAGGCTCTGCCGCGGCCGAGCTCCATGAGATGTTGCGTCTCTGGGAAAGCACAGATCCCCAGTGCTGTTGTGCCTGTAGATAGGGCGCCAAGGCACCGTGAAGAGCAGCAACAGCTTTCAGGGCTGGGCCCTTCCTTGTGGGAGATGGAGCCGGACGTTTACCTTTTCGGCAAGAGGCTCTGCAGCAGCCGAGCGCCATGAGATGTTGCGTCTCTGGGAAAGCACAGATCCCCAGTGCTGTTGTGCCTGTAGATAGGGCGCCAAGGCACCGTGAAGAGCAGCAAGAGCTTTGAGGGCTGGGCCCTTCCTTGTGGGAGAAGGAGCCGGATGTTTGCCTTTTCGGCAAGAGGCTCTGCCGCGGCCGAGCGCCATGAGATGTTGCGTCTCTGGGAAAGCACAGATCCCCACTGCTGTTGTGCCTGTAGATAGGGCGCCAAGGCACCGTGAAGAGCAGCAAGAGCTTTCAGGGCTGGGCCCTTCCTTGTGGGAGAAGGAGCCGGACGTTTGACTTTTCGGCAAGAGGCGCTGCCGCGGCCGAGCGCCATGAGATGTTGCGTCTCTGGGAAAGCACAGATCCCCAGTGCTGTTGTGCCTGTAGATAGGGCGCCAAGGGTACGTGAAGAGCAGCAAGAGCTTTCAGGGCTGGGCCCTTCCTTGTGGGAGAAGGAGCCGGACGTTTGCCTTTTCGGCAAGAGGCTCTGCCGCGGCCGAGCGCCATGAGATGTTGCGTCTCTGGGAAAGCACAGATCCCCACTGCTGTTGTGCCTGTAGATAGGGCGCCAAGGCACCGTGAAGAGCAGCAAGAGCTTTCAGGGCTGGGCCCTTCCTTGTGGGAGAAGGAGCCGGACGTTTGCCTTTTCGGCAAGAGGCTCTGCCGCGGCCGAGCGCCATGAGATGTTGCGTCTCTGGGAAAGCACAGATCCCCAGTGCTCTTGTGCCTGTAGATAGGGCGCCAAGGCACCGTGAAGAGCAGCAAGAGCTTTCAGGGCTGGGCCCTTCCTTGTGGGAGAAGGAGCCGGATGTTTGCCTTTTCGGCAAGAGGCTCTGCCGCGGCCGAGCGCCATGAGATCTTGCGTCTCTGGGAAAGCACAGATCCACAGTGCTGTTGTGCCTGTGGATAGGGCGCCAAGGCACCGTGAAGAGCAGCAAGAACTTTCAGGGCTGGGCCCTTCCCTGTGGGAGATGGAGCCGGACGTTTGCCATTTCGGCAAGAGGCTCTGCCACGGCCGAGCTCCATGAGATATTGCGTCTCTGGGAAAGCACAGATCCCCAGTGCTGTTGTGCCTGTAGATAGGGCGCCAAGGCACCGTGAAGAGCAGCAACAGCTTTCAGGGCTGGGCCCTTCCTTGTGGGAGATGGAGCCGGACGTTTACCTTTTCGGCAAGAGGCTCTGCCGCAGCCGAGCGCCATGAGATGTTGCGTCTCTGGGAAAGCACAGATCACCAGTGCTGTTGTGCCTGTAGGTAGGGCGCCAAGGCACCCTGAAGAGCAGCAAGAGCTTTGAGGGCTGGGCCCTTCCTTGTGGGAGAAGGAGCCGGATGTTTGCCTTTTCGGCAACAGGCTCTGCCGCGGCCGAGCGCCATGAGATGTTGCGTCTCTGGGAAAGCACAGATCCCCAGTGCTGTTGTGCCTGTAGATAGGGCGCCAAGGCACCGTGAAGAGCAGCAAGAGATTTCTGGCCTGGGCCCTTCCTTGTGGGAGAAGGAGCCGGACGTTTGACTTTTCGGCAAGAGGCGCTGCCGCGGCCGAGCGCCATGAGATGTTGCGTCTCTGGGAAAGCACAGATCCCCAGTGCTGTTGTGCCTGTAGATAGGGCGCCAAGGCACCGTGAAGAGCAGCAAGAGCTTTCAGGGCTGGGCCCTTCCTTGTGGGAGAAGGAGCCGGACGTTTGCCTTCTCGGCAAGAGGATCTGCCGCGGCCGAGCGCCATGAGATGTTGCGTCTCTGGGAAAGCACAGATCCCCAGTGCTGTTGTGCCTGTAGATAGGGCGCCAAGGCACCGTGAAGAGCAGCAAGAGCTTTCAGGGCTGGGCCCTTCCTTGTGGGAGAAGGAGCCGGACGTTTGCCTTTTCGGCAGGAGGCTCTGCCGCGGCCGAGCACCATGAGATGTTGCGTCTCTGGGAAAGCACAGATCCCCACTGCTGTTGTGCCTGTAGATAGGGCGCCAAGGCACCGTGAAGAGCAGCAAGAGCTTTCAGGGCTGGGCCCTTCCTTGTGGGAGAAGGAGCCGGACGTTTGCCTTTTCGGCAAGAGGCTCTGCCGCGGCCGAGCGCCATGAGATGTTGCGTCTCTGGGAAAGCACAGATCCCCAGTGCTGTTGTGCCTGTAGATAGGGCGCCAAGGCACCGTGAAGAGCAGCAAGAGCTTTCAGGGCTGGGCCCTTCCTTGTGGGAGAAGGAGCCGGACGTTTGTTTTTTCGGCAAGAGGCTCTGCCGCGGCCGAGTGCCATGAGATCTTGCGTCTCTGGGAAAGCACAGATCCCCACTGCTGTTCTGCCTGTAGATAGGGCGCCAAGGGTAGGTGAAGAGCAGGAAGAGCTTTCAGGGCTGGGCCCTTCCTTGTGGGAGAAGGAGCCGGATGTTTGCCTTTTCGGCAAGAGGCTCTGCCGCGGCCGAGCGCCATGAGATGTTGCGTCTCTGGGAAAGCACAGATCCCCAGTGCTGTTGTGCCTGTGGATAGGGCGCCAAGGCACCGTGAAGAACAGCAAGAGCTTTCAGGGCTGGGTCCTTCCCTGTGGGAGATGGAGCCGGACGTTTGCCATTTCGGCAAGAGGCTCTGCCACGGCCGAGCTCCATGAGATGTTGCGTCTCTGGGAAAGCACAGATCCCCAGTGCTGTTGTGCCTGTAGATAGGGCGCCAAGGCACCGTGAAGAGCAGCAAGAGCTTTGAGGGCTGGGCCCTTCCTTTTGGGAGATGGAGCCGGACGTTTACCTTTTCGGCAAGAGGCTCTGCAGCAGCCGAGCGCCATGAGATGTTGCGTCTCTGGGAAAGCACAGATCCCCACTGCTGTTGTGCCTGTAGATAGGGCGCCAAGGCACCGTGAAGAGCAGCAAGAGCTTTCAGGGCTGGGCCGTTCCTTGTGGGAGATGGAGCCGGACGTTTGCCATTTCGGAAAGAGGCTCTGCCGCTGCCGAGCGCCATGAGATGTTGTGTCTCTGGGAAAGCACAGATCCCCAGTGCTGTTGTGCCTGTAGATAGGGCGCCAAGGCACCGTGAAGAGCAGCAAGAGCTTTCAGGGCTGGGCCCTTCCTTGTGGGAGAAGGAGCCGGACGTTTACCTTTTCGGCAAGAGGCTCTGCCGCAGCCGAGCGCCATGAGATGTTGCGTCTCTGGGAAAGCACAGATCCCCACTGCTGTTGTGCCTGTAGATAGGGCGCCAAGGCACCGTGAAGAGCAGCAAGAGCTTTCAGGGCTGGGCCCTTCCTTGTGGGAGAAGGATCCGGACGTTTGCCTTTTCGGCAAGAGGTGCTGCCGCGGCCGAGCGCCATGAGATGTTGCGTCTCTGGGAAAGCACAGATCCCCACTGCTGTTGTGCCTGTAGATAGGGCGCGAAAGCACCGTGAAGAGCAGCAAGAGCTTTCAGGGCTGGGCCCTTCCTTGTGGGAGAAGGAGCCGGACGTTTGCCTTTTCGGCAAGAGGCTCTGCCGCGGCCTAGCGCCATGAGATGTTGCGTCTCTGGGAAAGCACAGATCCCCACTGCTCTTCTGCCTGTAGATAGGGCGCCAAGGCACTGTGAAGAGCAGCAAGAGCTTTCAGGGCTGGGCCCTTCCTTGTGGGAGAAGGAGCCGGACGTTTGCCTTTTCGGCAAGAGGCTCTGCCGCGGCCGAGCGCCATGAGATGTTGCGTCTCTGGGAAAGCACAGATCCCCAGTGCTGTTGTGCCTGTAGATAGGGCGCCAAGGCACCGTGAAGAGCAGCAAGAGCTTTCAGGGCTGGGCCCTTCCTTGTGGGAGAAGGAGCCGGACGTTTGCCTTTTCGGCAAGAGGCTCTGCCGCGGCCGAGCACCATGAGATGTTGCGTCTCTGGGAAAGCACAGATCCCCAGTGCTGTTGTGCCTGTAGATAGGGCGCCAAGGCACCGTGAAGAGCAGCAAGAGCTTTCAGGGCTGGGCCCTTCCTTGTGGGAGAAGGAGCCGGACGTTTGCCTTTTCAGCAAGAGGCTCTGCCGCGGCCGAGCGCCATGAGATGTTGCGTCTCTGGGAAAGCACAGATCCCCAGTGCTGTTGTGCCTGTAGATAGGGCGCCAAGGCACCGTGAAGAGCAGCAAGAGCTTTCAGGGCTGGGCCCTTCCTTGTGGGAGAAGGAGCCGGACGTTTGCCTTTTCGGCAAGAGGCTCTGCCGCGGCCGAGTGCCATGAGATCTTGCGTCTCTGGGAAAGCACAGATCCCCACTGCTGTTCTGCCTGTAGATAGGGCGCCAAGGGTAGGTGAAGAGCAGCAAGAGCTTTGAGGGCTGGGCCCTTCCTTGTGGGAGAAGGAGCCGGATGTTTGCCTTTTCGGCAAGAGGCTCTGCCGCGGCCGAGCGCCATGAGATCTTGCGTCTCTGGGAAAGCACAGATCCCCACTGCTGTTGTGCCTGTAGATAGGGCGCCAAGGCACCGTGAAGAGCAGCAAGAGCGTTCAGGGCTGGGCCGTTCCTTGTGGGAGATGGAGCCGGACGTTTGCCATTTCGGCAAGAGGCTCTGCCGCTGCCGACCGCCATGAGATGTTGCGTCTCTGGGAAAGCACAGATCCCCAGTGCTGTTGTGCCTGTAGATAGGGCGCCAAGGCACCGTGAAGAGCAGCAACAGCTTTCAGGGCTGGGCCCTTCCTTGTGGGAGAAGGAGCCGGACGTTTGCCTTTTTGGCAAGAGGCTCTGCCTCGGCCGAGCGCCATGAGATGTTGCGTCTCTGGGAAAGCACAGATCCCCACTGCTGTTGTGCCTGTATATAGGGCGCGAAAGCACCGTGAAGAGCAGCAAGAGCTTTCAGGGCTGGGCCCTTCCTTGTGGGAGAAGGAGCCGGACGTTTGCCTTTTCGGCAAGAGGCTCTGCCGCGGCCGAGCGCCATGAGATCTTGCGTCTCTGGGAAAGCACAGATCCCCAGTGCTCTTCTGCCTGTAGATAGGGCGCCAAGGCACCGTGAAGAGCAGCAAGAGCTTTCAGGGCTGGGCCCTTCCTTGTGGGAGAAGGAGCCGGACGTTTGCCTTTTCGGCAAGAGGCTCTGCCGCGGCCGAGCGCCATGAGATGTTGCGTCTCTGGGAAAGCACAGATCCCCACTGCTGTTGTGCCTGTAGATAGGGCGCCAAGGCACCGTGAAGAGCAGCAAGAGCTTTCAGGGCTGGGCCCTTCCTTGTGGGAGAAGGAGCCGGACGTTTGCCTTTTCGGCAAGAGGCTCTGCCGCGGCCGAGTGCCATGAGATCTTGCGTCTCTGGGAAAGCACAGATCCCCACTGCTGTTCTGCCTGTAGATAGGGCGCCAAGGGTAGGTGAAGAGCAGGAAGAGCTTTCAGGGCTGGGCCCTTCCTTGTGGGAGAAGGAGCCGGATGTTTGCCTTTTCGGCAAGAGGCTCTGCCGCGGCCGAGCGTCATGAGATCTTGCGTCTCTGGGAAAGCACAGATCCACAGTGCTGTTGTGCCTGTGGATAGGGCGCCAAGGCACCGTGAAGAACAGCAAGAGCTTTCAGGGCTGGGCCCTTCCCTGTGGGAGATGGAGCCGGACGTTTGCCATTTCGGCAAGAGGCTCTGCCAAGGCCGAGCTCCATGAGATGTTGCGTCTCTGGGAAAGCACAGATCCCCAGTGCTGTTGTGCCTGTAGATAGGGCGCCAAGGCACCGTGAAGAGCAGCAAGAGCTTTCAGGGCTGGGCCCTTCCTTGTGGGAGATGGAGCCGGACGTTTACCTTTTCGGCAAGAGGCTCTGCAGCAGCCGAGCGCCATGAGATGTTGCGTCTCTGGGAAAGCACAAATCCCCACTGCTGTTGTGCCTGTAGATAGGGCGCCAAGGCACCGTGAAGAGCAGCAAGAGCTTTCAGGGCTGGGCCCTTCCTTGTGGGAGAAGGAGCCGGACGTTTACCTTTTCGGCAAGAGGCTCTGCCGCAGCCGAGCGCCATGAGATGTTGCGTCTCTGGGAAAGCACAGATCCCCAGTGCTGTTGTGCCTGTAGATAGGGCGCCAAGGCACCGTGAAGAGCAGCAACAGCTTTCAGGGCTGGGCCCTTCCTTGTGGGAGAAGGATCCGGACGTTTGCCTTTTCGGCAAGAGGTGCTGCCGCGGCCGAGCGCCATGAGATGTTGCATCTCTGGGAAAGCACAGATCCCCACTGCTGTTGTGCCTGTAGATAGGGCGCGAAAGCACCGTGAAGAGCAGCAAGAGCTTTCAGGGCTGGGCCCTTCCTTGTGGGAGAAGGAGCCGGACGTTTGCCTTTTCGGCAAGAGGCTCTGCTGCGGCCGAGCGCCATGAGATCTTGCGTCTCTGGGAAAGCACAGATCCCCACTGCTCTTCTGCCTGTAGATAGGGCGCCAAGGCACCGTGAAGAGCAGCAAGAGCTTTCAGGGCTGGGCCCTTCCTTGTGGGAGAAGGAGCCGGACGTTTGCCTTCTCGGCAAGAGGCTCTGCCGCGGCCGAGCGCCATGAGATGTTGCGTCTCTGGGAAAGCACAGATCCCCAGTGCTGTTGTGCCTGTAGATAGGGCGCCAAGGCACCGTGAAGAGCAGCAACAGCTTTCAGGGCTGGGCCCTTCCTTGTGGGAGAAGGAGCCGAACGTTTGCCTTTTCGGCAAGAGGCTCTGCCGCGGCCGAGCACCATGAGATGTTGCGTCTCTGGGAAAGCACAGATCCCCACTGCTGTTGTGCCTGTAGATAGGGCGCCAAGGCACCGTGAAGAGCAGCAAGAGCTTTCAGGGCTGGGCCCTTCCTTGTGGGAGAAGGAGCCGGACGTTTGCCTTTTCGGCAAGAGGCTCTGCCGCGGCCGAGCGCCATGAGATGTTGCGTCTCTGGGAAAGCACAGATCCCCACTGCTGTTGTGTCTGTAGATAGGGCGCCAAGGCACCGTGAAGAGCAGCAAGAGCTTTCAGGGCTGGGCCCTTCCTTGTGGGAGAAGGAGCCGGACGTTTGCCTTTTCGGCAAGAGGCTCTGCCGCGGCCGAGTGCCATGAGATCTTGCGTCTCTGGGAAAGCACAGATCCCCACTGCTGTTCTGCCTGTAGATAGGGCGCCAAGGGTAGGTGAAGAGCAGCAAGAGCTTTCAGGGCTGGGCCCTTCCTTGTGGGAGAAGGAGCCGGATGTTTGCCTTTTCGGCAAGAGGCTCTGCCGCGGCCGAGCTCCATGAGATGTTGCGTCTCTGGGAAAGCACAGATCCCCAGTGCTGTTGTGCCTGTAGATAGGGCGCCAAGGCACCGTGAAGAGCAGCAACAGCTTTCAGGGCTGGGCCCTTCCTTGTGGGAGATGGAGCCGGACGTTTACCTTTTCGGCAAGAGGCTCTGCAGCAGCCGAGCGCCATGAGATGTTGCGTCTCTGGGAAAGCACAGATCCCCAGTGCTGTTGTGCCTGTAGATAGGGCGCCAAGGCACCGTGAAGAGCAGCAAGAGCTTTGAGGGCTGGGCCCTTCCTTGTGGGAGAAGGAGCCGGATGTTTGCCTTTTCGGCAAGAGGCTCTGCCGCGGCCGAGCGCCATGAGATGTTGCGTCTCTGGGAAAGCACAGATCCCCACTGCTGTTGTGCCTGTAGATAGGGCGCCAAGGCACCGTGAAGAGCAGCAAGAGCTTTCAGGGCTGGGCCCTTCCTTGTGGGAGAAGGAGCCGGACGTTTGACTTTTCGGCAAGAGGCGCTGCCGCGGCCGAGCGCCATGAGATGTTGCGTCTCTGGGAAAGCACAGATCCCCAGTGCTGTTGTGCCTGTAGATAGGGCGCCAAGGGTACGTGAAGAGCAGCAAGAGCTTTCAGGGCTGGGCCCTTCCTTGTGGGAGAAGGAGCCGGACGTTTGCCTTTTCGGCAAGAGGCTCTGCCGCGGCCGAGCGCCATGAGATGTTGCGTCTCTGGGAAAGCACAGATCCCCACTGCTGTTGTGCCTGTAGATAGGGCGCCAAGGCACCGTGAAGAGCAGCAAGAGCTTTCAGGGCTGGTCCCTTCCTTGTGGGAGAAGGAGCCGGACGTTTGCCTTTTCGGCAAGAGGTGCTGCCGCGGCCGAGCGCCATGAGATGTTGCGTCTCTGGGAAAGCACAGATCCCCACTGCTGCTGTGCCTGTAGAGAGGGCGCCAAGGCACCTTGAAGAGCAGCAAGAGCTTTCAGGGCTGGGCCCTTCCTTGTGGGAGAAGGAGCCGGACGTTTGCCTTCTCGGCAAGAGGCGCTGCCGCGGCCGAGCGCCATGAGATGTTGCGTCTCTGGGAAAGCACAGATCCCCAGTGCTGTTGTGCCTGTAGATAGGGCGCCAAGGGTACGTGAAGAGCAGCAAGAGCTTTCAGGGCTGGGCCCTTCCTTGTGGGAGAATGAGCCGGACGTTTGCCTTTTCGGCAAGAGGCTCTGCCGCGGCCGAGCGCCATGAGATGTTGCGTCTCTGGGAAAGCACAGATCCCCACTGCTGTTGTGCCTGTAGATAGGGCGCCAAGGCACCGTGAAGAGCAGCAAGAGCTTTCAGGGCTGGTCCCTTCCTTGTGGGAGAAGGAGCCGGACGTTTGCCTTTTCGGCAAGATGCTCTGCCGCGGCCGAGCGCCATGAGATGTTGCGTCTCTGGGAAAGCACAGATCCCCAGTGCTCTTGTGCCTGTAGATAGGGCGCCAAGGCACCGTGAAGAGCAGCAAGAGCTTTCAGGGCTGGGCCCTTCCTTGTGGGAGAAGGAGCCGGACGTTTGCCTTCTCGGCAAGAGGCTCTGCCGCGACCGAGCGCCATGAGATGTTGCGTCTCTGGGAAAGCACAGATCCCCAGTGCTGTTGTGCCTGTAGATAGGGCGCCAAGGCACCGTGAAGAGCAGCAACAGCTTTCAGGGCTGGGCCCTTCCTTGTGGGAGAAGGAGCCGGACGTTTGACTTTTCGGCAAGAGGCGCTGCCGCGGCCGAGCGCCATGAGATGTTGCGTCTCTGGGAAAGCACAGATCCCCACTGCTGTTGTGCCTGTAGATAGGGCGCCAAGGCACCGTGAAGAGCAGCAAGAGCTTTCAGGGCTGGGCCCTTCCTTGTGGGAGAAGGAGCCGGACGTTTGCCTTTTCGGCCAGAGGCTCTGCCGCGGCCGAGCGCCATGAGATGTTGCGTCTCTGGGAAAGCACAGATCCCCAGTGCTGTTGTGCCTGTAGATAGGGCGCCAAGGCACCGTGAAGAGCAGCAAGAGCTTTCAGGGCTGGGCCCTTCCTTGTGGGAGAAGGAGCCGGACGTTTGCCTTTTCGGCAAGAGGCTCTGCCGCGGCCGAGCGCCATGAGATGTTGCGTCTCTGGGAAAGCACAGATCCCCAGTGCTGTTGTGCCTGTAGATAGGGCGCCAAGGCACCGTGAAGAGCAGCAAGAGCTTTCAGGGCTGGGCCGTTCCTTGTGGGAGAAGGAGGCGGACGTTTGCCTTTTCGGCAAGAGGCTCTGCCGCTGCCGAGCGCCATGAGATGTTGCGTCTCTGGGAAAGCACAGATCCCCAGTGCTGTTGTGCCTGTAGATAGGGCGCCAAGGCACCGTGAAGAGCAGCAACAGCTTTCAGGGCTGGGCCCTTCCTTGTGGGAGAAGGAGCCGGACGTTTACCTTTTCGGCAAGAGGCTCTGCCGCAGCCGAGCGCCATGAGATGTTGCGTCTCTGGGAAAGCACAGATCCCCACTGCTGTTGTGCCTGTAGATAGGGCGCCAAGGCACCGTGAAGAGCAGCAACAGCTTTCAGGGCTGGGCCCTTCCTTGTGGGAGAAGGATCCGGACGTTTGCCTTTTCGGCCAGAGGCTCTGCCGCGGCCGAGCGCCATGAGATGTTGCGCCTCTGGGAAAGCACAGATCCCCACTGCTGTTGTGCCTGTAGATAGGGCGCCAAGGCACCGTGAAGAGCAGCAAGAGCTTTCAGGGCTGGGCCCTTCCTTGTGGGAGAAGGAGCCGGACGTTTGCCTTTTCGGCAAGAGGCTCTGCCGCGGCCGAGCGCCATGAGATGTTGCGCCTCTGGGAAAGCACAGATCCCCACTGCTGTTGTGCCTGTAGATAGGGCGCCAAGGCACTGTGAAGAGCAGCAAGAGCTTTCAGGGCTGGGCCCTTCCTTGTGGGAGAAGGAGCCGGACGTTTGCCTTTTCGGCAAGAGGCTCTGCCGCGGCCGAGCGCCATGAGATGTTGCGTCTCTGGGAAAGCACAGATCCCCACTGCTGTTGTGCCTGTAGATAGGGCGCCAAGGCACCGTGAAGAGCAGCAAGAGCTTTGAGGGCTGGGCCCTTCCTTGTGGGAGAAGGAGCCGGACGTTTGCCTTCTCGGCAAGAGGCTCTGCCGCGGCCGAGCGCCATGAGATGTTGCGTCTCTGGGAAAGCACAGATCCCCAGTGCAGTTGTGCCTGTAGATAGGGCGCCAAGGCACCGTGAAGAGCAGCAAGAGCTTTCAGGGCTGGGCCCTTCCTTGTGGGAGAAGGAGGCGGACGTTTGCCTTTTCGGCAAGAGGCTCTGCCGCGGCCGAGCGCCATGAGATGTTGCGTCTCTGGGAAAGCACAGATCCCCACTGCTGTTGTGCCTGTAGATAGGGCGCCAAGGCACCGTGAAGAGCAGCAAGAGCTTTCAGGGCTGGGCCCTTCCTTGTGGGAGAAGGAGCCGGACGTTTGCCTTTTCGGCAAGAGGCTCTGCCGCGGCCGAGCGCCATGAGATCTTGGGTCTCTGGGAAAGCACAGATCCCCACTGCTGTTGTGCCTGTAGATAGGGCGCCAAGGCACCGTGAAGAGCAGCAAGAGCTTTCAGGGCTGGGCCCTTCCTTGTGGGAGAAGGAGCCGGATGTTTGCCTTTTTGTCAAGATGCTCTGCCGCGGCCGAGCGCCATGAGATGTTGCGTCTCTGGGAAAGCACAGATCCCCAGTGCTGTTGTGCCTGTAGATAGGGTGCCAAGGCACCGTGAAGAGCAGCAAGAGCTTTCAGGGCTGGGCCCTTCCTTGTGGGAGAATGAGCCGGACGTTTGACTTTTCGGCAAGAGGCGCTGCCGCGGCCGAGCGCCATGAGATGTTGCGTCTCTGGAAAGCACAGATCCCCACTGCTGTTGTGTCTGTAGATAGGGCGCCAAGGGTACGTGAAGAGCAGCAAGAGCTTTCAGGGCTGGGCCCTTCCTTGTGGGAGAAGGAGCCGGACGTTTGCCTTTTCGGCAAGAGGCTCTGCCGCGGCCGAGCGCCATGAGATGTTGCGTCTCTGGGAAAGCACAGATCCCCACTGCTGTTGTGCCTGTAGATAGGGCGCCAAGGCACCGTGAAGAGCAGCAAGAGCTTTCAGGGCTGGGCCCTTCCTTGTGGGAGAAGGAGCCGGACGTTTGCCTTCTCGGCAAGAGGCTCTGCCGCGGCCGAGCGCCATGAGATGTTGCGTCTCTGGGAAAGCACAGATCCCCAGTGCTGTTGTGCCTGTAGATAGGGTGCCAAGGCACCGTGAAGAGCAGCAAGAGCTTTCAGGGCTGGGCCCTTCCTTGTGGGAGAAGGAGCCGGACGTTTGCCTTTTCGGCCAGAGGCTCTGCCGCGGCCGAGCGCCATGAGATGTTGCGTCTCTGGGAAAGCACAGATCCCCACTGCTGTTGTGCCTGTAGATAGGGCGCCAAGGCACTGTGAAGAGCAGCAAGAGCTTTCAGGGCTGGGCCCTTCCTTGTGGGAGAAGGAGCCGGACGTTTGCCTTTTCGGCAAGAGGCTCTGCCGCGGCCGAGCGCCATGAGATGTTGCGTCTCTGGAAAAGCACAGATCCCCACTGCTGTTGTGCCTGTAGATAGGGTGCCCAGGCACCGTGAAGAGGAGCAAGAGCTTTGAGGGCTGGGCCCTTCCTTGTGGGAGAAGGAGCCGGACGTTTGCCTTTTCGGCAAGAGGCTCTGCCGCGGCCGAGCGCCATGAGATGTTGCGTCTCTGGGAAAGCACAGATCCCCAGTGCTGTTGTGCCTGTAGATAGGGCGCCAAGGCACCGTGAAGAGCAGCAAGAGCTTTGAGGGCTGGGCCCTTCCTTGTGGGAGAAGGAGCCGGACGTTTGCCTTTTCGGCAAGAGGTTCTGCCGCGGCCGAGCGCCATGAGATGTTGCGTCTCTGGGAAAGCACAGATCCCCACTGCTGTTGTGCCTGTAGATAGGGCGCCAAGGCACCGTGAAGAGCAGCAAGAGCTTTCAGGGCTGGGCCCTTCCTTGTGGGAGAAGGAGCCGGACGTTTGCCTTTTCGGCAAGAGGCTCTGCCGCGGCCGAGCGCCATGAGATCTTGCGTCTCTGGGAAAGCACAGATCCCCACTGCTGTTGTGCCTGTAGATAGGGCGCCAAGGCACCGTGAAGAGCAGCAACAGCTTTCAGGGCTGGGCCCTTCCTTGTGGGAGATGGAGCCGGACGTTTCCCTTTTCGGCAAGAGGCTCTGCCGCAGCCGAGCGCCATGAGATGTTGCGTCTCTGGGAAAGCACAGATCCCCAGTGCTGTTGTGCCTGTTAGATAGGGCACCAAGGCACCGTGAAGAGCAGCAAGAGATTTCAGGGCTGGGCCCTTCCTTGTGGGAGAATGAGCCGGACGTTTGCCTTTTCGGCAAGAGGCGATGCCGCGGCCGAGCGCCATGAGATGTTGCGTCTCTGGGAAAGCACAGATCCCCAGTGCTGTTGTGCCTGTAGATAGGGCGCCAAGGCACCGTGAAGAGCAGCAAGAGCTTTCAGGGCTGGGCCCTTCCTTGTAAGAGAAGGAGCCGGACGTTTGCCTTTTCGGCAAGAGGCTCTGCCGCGGCCGAGCGCCATGAGATGTTGCGTCTCTGGAAAAGCACAGATCCCCACTGCTGTTGTGCCTGTAGATAGGGCGCCAAGGCACCGTGAAGAGCAGCAACAGCTTTCTGGGCTGGGCCCTTCCTTGTGGGAGAAGGAGCCGGACGTTTGCCTTTTCGGCAAGAGGTTCTGCCGCGGCCGAGCGCCATGAGATGTTGCGTCTCTGGGAAAGCACAGATCCCCACTGCTGTTGTGCCTGTAGATAGGGCGCCAAGGCACTGTGAAGAGCAGCAAGAGCTTTCAGGGCTGGGCCCTTCCTTGTGGGAGAAGGAGCCGGACGTTTGCCTTTTCAGCAAGAGGCTCTGCCGCGGCCGAGCGCCATGAGATGTTGCGTCTCTGGGAAAGCACAGATCCCCAGTGCTGTTGTGCCTGTAGATAGGGCGCCAAGGCACCGTGAAGAGCAGCAAGAGCTTTCAGGGCTGGGCCCTTCCTTGTGGGAGAAGGAGCCGGACGTTTGCCTTTTTAGCCAGAGGCTCTGCCGCGGCCGAGCACCGTGAGATGTTGCGTCTCTGGGAAAGCACACATCCCCAGTGCTGTTGTGCCTGTAGAGAGGGCGCCAAGGCACCGTGAAGAGCAGCAAGAGCTTTCAGGGCTGGGCCCTTCCCTGTGGGAGATGGAGCCGGACGTTTGCCTTTTCGGCAAGAGGCTGTGCCGCGGCCGAGCGCCATGAGATGTTGCGTCTCTGGGAAAGCACAGATCCCCAGTGCTGTTGTGCCTGTAGGTAGGGCGCCAAGGCACCGTGAAGAGCAGCAAGAGCTTTCAGGGCTGGGCCCTTCCTTGTGGGAGATGGAGCCGGACGTTTCCCTTTTCTGCAAGAGGCGCTGCCGCGGCCGAGCGCCATGAGATGTTGCGTCTCTGGGAAAGCACAGATCCCCAGTGCTGTTGTGCCTGTAGGTAGGGCGCCAAGGCACCGTGAAGAGCAGCAAGAGCTTTGAGGGCTGGGCCCTTCCTTGTGGGAGAATGAGCCGGACGTTTGCCTTTTCGGCAAGAGGCGCTGCCGCGGCCGAGCGCCATGAGATGTTGCGTCTCTGGGAAAGCACAGATCCCCACTGCTCTTCTGCCTGTAGATAGGGCGCCAAGGCACCGTGAAGAGCAGCAACAGCTTTCAGGGCTGGGCCCTTCCTTGTGGGAGATGGAGCCGGACGTTTCCCTTTTCGGCAAGAGGCTCTGCCGCAGCCGAGCGCCATGAGATGTTGCGTCTCTGGGAAAGCACAGATCCCCACTGCTGTTGTGCCTGTTAGATAGGGCACCAAGGCACCGTGAAGAGCAGCAAGAGCTTTGAGGGCTGGGCCCTTCCTTGTGGGAGAAGGAGCCGGACGTTTGCCTTTTCGGCAAGAGGCTCTGCCGCGGCCGAGCGCCATGAGATGTTGCGTCTCTGGGAAAGCACAGATCCCCACTGCTGTTGTGCCTGTAGATAGGGCGCCAAGGCACCGTGAAGAGCAGCAAGAGCTTTCAGGGCTGGGCCCTTCCTTGTGGGAGAAGGAGCCGGACGTTTGCCTTCTCGGCAAGAGGCTCTGCCGCGGCCGAGCGCCATGAGATGTTGCGTCTCTGGGAAAGCACAGATCCCCAGTGCTGTTGTGCCTGTAGATAGGGTGCCAAGGCACCGTGAAGAGCAGCAAGAGCTTTCAGGGCTGGGCCCTTCCTTGTGGGAGAAGGAGCCGGACGTTTGCCTTTTCGGCCAGAGGCTCTGCCGCGGCCGAGCGCCATGAGATGTTGCGTCTCTGGGAAAGCACAGATCCCCACTGCTGTTGTGCCTGTAGATAGGGCGCCAAGGCACTGTGAAGAGCAGCAAGAGCTTTCAGGGCTGGGCCCTTCCTTGTGGGAGAAGGAGCCGGACGTTTGCCTTTTCGGCAAGAGGCTCTGCCGCGGCCGAGCGCCATGAGATGTTGCGTCTCTGGAAAAGCACAGATCCCCACTGCTGTTGTGCCTGTAGATAGGGTGCCCAGGCACCGTGAAGAGGAGCAAGAGCTTTGAGGGCTGGGCCCTTCCTTGTGGGAGAAGGAGCCGGACGTTTGCCTTTTCGGCAAGAGGCTCTGCCGCGGCCGAGCGCCATGAGATGTTGCGTCTCTGGGAAAGCACAGATCCCCAGTGCTGTTGTGCCTGTAGATAGGGCGCCAAGGCACCGTGAAGAGCAGCAAGAGCTTTGAGGGCTGGGCCCTTCCTTGTGGGAGAAGGAGCCGGACGTTTGCCTTTTCGGCAAGAGGTTCTGCCGCGGCCGAGCGCCATGAGATGTTGCGTCTCTGGGAAAGCACAGATCCCCACTGCTGTTGTGCCTGTAGATAGGGCGCCAAGGCACCGTGAAGAGCAGCAAGAGCTTTCAGGGCTGGGCCCTTCCTTGTGGGAGAAGGAGCCGGACGTTTGCCTTTTCGGCAAGAGGCTCTGCCGCGGCCGAGCGCCATGAGATCTTGCGTCTCTGGGAAAGCACAGATCCCCACTGCTGTTGTGCCTGTAGATAGGGCGCCAAGGCACCGTGAAGAGCAGCAACAGCTTTCAGGGCTGGGCCCTTCCTTGTGGGAGATGGAGCCGGACGTTTCCCTTTTCGGCAAGAGGCTCTGCCGCAGCCGAGCGCCATGAGATGTTGCGTCTCTGGGAAAGCACAGATCCCCAGTGCTGTTGTGCCTGTTAGATAGGGCACCAAGGCACCGTGAAGAGCAGCAAGAGATTTCAGGGCTGGGCCCTTCCTTGTGGGAGAATGAGCCGGACGTTTGCCTTTTCGGCAAGAGGCGATGCCGCGGCCGAGCGCCATGAGATGTTGCGTCTCTGGGAAAGCACAGATCCCCAGTGCTGTTGTGCCTGTAGATAGGGCGCCAAGGCACCGTGAAGAGCAGCAAGAGCTTTCAGGGCTGGGCCCTTCCTTGTAAGAGAAGGAGCCGGACGTTTGCCTTTTCGGCAAGAGGCTCTGCCGCGGCCGAGCGCCATGAGATGTTGCGTCTCTGGAAAAGCACAGATCCCCACTGCTGTTGTGCCTGTAGATAGGGCGCCAAGGCACCGTGAAGAGCAGCAACAGCTTTCTGGGCTGGGCCCTTCCTTGTGGGAGAAGGAGCCGGACGTTTGCCTTTTCGGCAAGAGGTTCTGCCGCGGCCGAGCGCCATGAGATGTTGCGTCTCTGGGAAAGCACAGATCCCCACTGCTGTTGTGCCTGTAGATAGGGCGCCAAGGCACTGTGAAGAGCAGCAAGAGCTTTCAGGGCTGGGCCCTTCCTTGTGGGAGAAGGAGCCGGACGTTTGCCTTTTCAGCAAGAGGCTCTGCCGCGGCCGAGCGCCATGAGATGTTGCGTCTCTGGGAAAGCACAGATCCCAGTGCTGTTGTGCCTGTAGATAGGGCGCCAAGGCACCGTGAAGAGCAGCAAGAGCTTTCAGGGCTGGGCCCTTCCTTGTGGGAGAAGGAGCCGGACGTTTGCCTTTTTAGCCAGAGGCTCTGCCGCGGCCGAGCACCGTGAGATGTTGCGTCTCTGGGAAAGCACACATCCCCAGTGCTGTTGTGCCTGTAGAGAGGGCCGCCAAGGCACCGTGAAGAGCAGCAAGAGCTTTCAGGGCTGGGCCCTTCCCTGTGGGAGATGGAGCCGGACGTTTGCCTTTTCGGCAAGAGGCTGTGCCGCGGCCGAGCGCCATGAGATGTTGCGTCTCTGGGAAAGCACAGATCCCCAGTGCTGTTGTGCCTGTAGGTAGGGCGCCAAGGCACCGTGAAGAGCAGCAAGAGCTTTCAGGGCTGGGCCCTTCCTTGTGGGAGATGGAGCCGGACGTTTCCCTTTTCTGCAAGAGGCGCTGCCGCGGCCGAGCGCCATGAGATGTTGCGTCTCTGGGAAAGCACAGATCCCAGTGCTGTTGTGCCTGTAGGTAGGGCGCCAAGGCACCGTGAAGAGCAGCAAGAGCTTTGAGGGCTGGGCCCTTCCTTGTGGGAGAATGAGCCGGACGTTGCCTTTTCGGCAAGAGGCGCTGCCGCGGCCGAGCGCCATGAGATGTTGCGTCTCTGGGAAAGCACAGATCCCCAGTGCTGTTGTGCCTGTAGATAGGGCGCCAAGGCACCGTGAAGAGCAGCAACAGCTTTCAGGGCTGGGCCCTTCCTTGTGGGAGATGGAGCCGGACGTTTCCCTTTTCGGCAAGAGGCTCTGCCGCAGCCGAGCGCCATGAGATGTTGCGTCTCTGGGAAAGCACAGATCCCCACTGCTGTTGTGCCTGTTAGATAGGGCACCAAGGCACCGTGAAGAGCAGCAAGAGCTTTGAGGGCTGGGCCCTTCCTTGTGGGAGAAGGAGCCGGACGTTTGCCTTTTCGGCAAGAGGCTCTGCCGCGGCCGAGCGCCATGAGATCTTGCGTCTCTGGGAAAGCACAGATCCCCAGTGCTGTTGTGCCTGTAGATAGGGCGCCAAGGCACCGTGAAGAGCAGCAAGAGCTTTCAGGGCTGGGCCCTTCCTTGTGGGAGAAGGAGCCGGACGTTTGCCTTTTTAGCCAGAGGCTCTGCCGCGGCCGAGCGCCGTGAGATGTTGCGTCTCTGGGAAAGCACAGATCCACAGTGCTGTTGTGCCTGTAGAGAGGGCGCCAAGGCACCGTGAAGAGCAGCAAGAGCTTTGAGGGCTGGGCCCTTCCTTGTGGGAGAAGGAGCCGGACGTTTGCCTTTTCGGCAAGAGGTGCTGCCGCGGCCGAGCGCCATGAGATGTTGCGTCTCTGGGAAAGCACAGATCCCCAGTGCTGTTGTGGCTGTAGATAGGGCGCCAAGGCACCGTGAAGAGCAGCAAGAGCTTTCAGGGCTGGGCCCTTCCTTGTGGGAGAAGGAGCCGGACGTTTGCCTTTTCGGCAAGATGCTCTGCCGCGGCCGAGCGCCGTGAGATGTTGCGTCTCTGGGAAAGCACAGATCCACAGTGCTGTTGTGCCTGTAGAGAGGGCGCCAAGGCACCGTGAAGAGCAGCAAGAGCTTTCAGGGCTGGGCCCTTCCCTGTGGGAGATGGAGCCGGACGTTTGCCTTTTCGGCAAGAGGCTCTGCCGCGGCCGAGCGCCATGAGATGTTGCGTCTCTGGGAAAGCACAGATCCCCAGTGCTGTTGTGCCTGTAGATAGGGCGCCAAGGCACCGTGAAGAGCAGCAAGAGCTTTCAGGGCTGGGCCCTTCCTTGTGGGAGAAGGAGCCGGACGTTTGCCTTTTCGGCAAGAGGCTCTGCCGCGGCCGAGCGCCATGAGATGTTGCGTCTCTGGGAAAGCACAGATCCCCAGTGCTGTTGTGCCTGTAGATAGGGCACCAAGGCACCGTGAAGAGCAGCAAGAGCTTTCAGGGCTGGGCCCTTCCTTGTGGGAGAAGGAGCCGGACGTTTGCCTTTTCGGCAAGAGGCTCTGCCGCGGCCGAGCGCCATGAGATGTTGCGTCTCTGGGAAAGCACAGATCCCCAGTGCTGTTGTGCCTGTAGATAGGGCGCCAAGGCACTGTGAAGAGCAGCAAGAGCTTTGAGGGCTGGGCCCTTCCTTGTGGGAGAATGAGCCGGACGTTTGCCTTCTCGGCAAGAGGCTCTGCCGCGGCCGAGCGCCATGAGATGTTGCGTCTCTGGGAAAGCACAGATCCCCAGTGCTGTTGTGCCTGTAGGTAGGGCGCCAAGGCACCGTGAAGAGCAGCAACAGCTTTCAGGGCTGGGCCCTTCCTTGTGGGAGAAGGAGCCAGACGTTTGCCTTTTCGGCCAGAGGCTCTGCCGCGGCTGAGCGCCGTGAGATGTTGCGTCTCTGGGAAAGCACAGATCCCCAGTGCTGTTGTGCCTGTAGATAGGGCGCCAAGGCACCGTGAAGAGCAGCAAGAGCTTTCAGGGCTGGGCCCTTCCTTGTGGGAGAAGGAGCCGGACGTTTGCCTTTTCGGCAAGAGGCTCTGCCGCGGCCGAGCGCCATGAGATCTTGCGTCTCTGGGAAAGCACAGATCCCCAGTGCTGTTGTGCCTGTAGATAGGGTGCCAAGGCACCGTGAAGAGGAGCAAGAGCTTTCAGGGCTGGGCCCTTCCTTGTGGGAGAAGGAGCCGGACGTTTGCCTTTTTAGCCAGAGGCTCTGCCGCGGCCGAGCGCCGTGAGATGTTGCGTCTCTGGGAAAGCACAGATCCCCACTGCTGTTGTGCCTGTAGATAGGGCGCCAAGGCACCGTGAAGAGCAGCAAGAGCTTTCAGGGCTGGGCCCTTCCTTGTGGGAGAAGGAGCCGGACGTTTGTTTTTTCGGCAAGAGGCTCTGCCGCGGCCGAGTGCCATGAGATCTTGCGTCTCTGGGAAAGCACAGATCCCCACTGCTGTTCTGCCTGTAGATAGGGCGCCAAGGGTAGGTGAAGAGCAGGAAGAGCTTTCAGGGCTGGGCCCTTCCTTGTGGGAGAAGGAGCCGGATGTTTGCCTTTTCGGCAAGAGGCTCTGCCGCGGCCGAGCGCCATGAGATCTTGCGTCTCTGGGAAAGCACAGATCCACAGTGCTGTTGTGCCTGTGGATAGGGCGCCAAGGCACCGTGAAGAACAGCAAGAGCTTTCAGGGCTGGGTCCTTCCCTGTGGGAGATGGAGCCGGACGTTTGCCATTTCGGCAAGAGGCTCTGCCACGGCCGAGCTCCATGAGATGTTGCGTCTCTGGGAAAGCACAGATCCCCAGTGCTGTTGTGCCTGTAGATAGGGCGCCAAGGCACCGTGAAGAGCAGCAACAGCTTTCAGGGCTGGGCCCTTCCTTGTGGGAGATGGAGCCGGACGTTTACCTTTTCGGCAAGAGGCTCTGCAGCAGCCGAGCGCCATGAGATGTTGCGTCTCTGGGAAAGCACAGATCCCCACTGCTGTTGTGCCTGTAGATAGGGCGCCAAGGCACCGTGAAGAGCAGCAAGAGCTTTCAGGGCTGGGCCGTTCCTTGTGGGAGATGGAGCCGGACGTTTGCCATTTCGGCAAGAGGCTCTGCCGCTGCCGAGCGCCATGAGATGTTGCGTCTCTGGGAAAGCACAGATCCCCAGTGCTGTTGTGCCTGTAGATAGGGCGCCAAGGCACCGTGAAGAGCAGCAACAGCTTTCAGGGCTGGGCCCTTCCTTGTGGGAGAAGGAGCCGGACGTTTACCTTTTCGGCAAGAGGCTCTGCCGCAGCCGAGCGCCATGAGATGTTGCGTCTCTGGGAAAGCACAGATCCCCACTGCTGTTGTGCCTGTAGATAGGGCGCGAAAGCACCGTGAAGAGCAGCAAGAGCTTTCAGGGCTGGGCCCTTCCTTGTGGGAGAAGGAGCCGGACGTTTGCCTTTTCGGCAAGAGGCTCTGCCGCGGCCTAGCGCCATGAGATGTTGCGTCTCTGGGAAAGCACAGATCCCCACTGCTCTTCTGCCTGTAGATAGGGCGCCAAGGCACCGTGAAGAGCAGCAAGAGCTTTCAGGGCTGGGCCCTTCCTTGTGGGAGAAGGAGCCGGACGTTTGCCTTTTCGGCAAGAGGCTCTGCCGCGGCCGAGCGCCATGAGATGTTGCGTCTCTGGGAAAGCACAGATCCCCAGTGCTGTTGTGCCTGTAGATAGGGCGCCAAGGCACCGTGAAGAGCAGCAAGAGCTTTCAGGGCTGGGCCCTTCCTTGTGGGAGAAGGAGCCGGACGTTTGCCTTTTCGGCAAGAGGCTCTGCCGCGGCCGAGCACCATGAGATGTTGCGTCTCTGGGAAAGCACAGATCCCCAGTGCTGTTGTGCCTGTAGATAGGGCGCCAAGGCACCGTGAAGAGCAGCAAGAGCTTTCAGGGCTGGGCCCTTCCTTGTGGGAGAAGGAGCCGGACGTTTGCCTTTTCGGCAAGAGGCTCTGCCGCGGCCGAGTGCCATGAGATCTTGCGTCTCTGGGAAAGCACAGATCCCCACTGCTGTTCTGCCTGTAGATAGGGCGCCAAGGGTAGGTGAAGAGCAGCAAGAGCTTTCAGGGCTGGGCCCTTCCTTGTGGGAGAAGGAGCCGGATGTTTGCCTTTTCGGCAAGAGGCTCTGCCGCGGCCGAGCGCCATGAGATGTTGCGTCTCTGGGAAAGCACAGATCCCCACTGCTGTTGTGCCTGTAGATAGGGCGCCAAGGCACCGTGAAGAGCAGCAACAGCTTTCAGGGCTGGGCCCTTCCTTGTGGGAGAAGGAGCCGGACGTTTGCCTTTTTGGCAAGAGGCTCTGCCTCGGCCGAGCGCCATGAGATGTTGCGTCTCTGGGAAAGCACAGATCCCCACTGCTGTTGTGCCTGTAGATAGGGCGCAAAAGCACCGTGAAGAGCAGCAAGAGCTTTCAGGGCTGGGCCCTTCCTTGTGGGAGAAGGAGCCGGACGTTTGCCTTTTCGGCAAGAGGCTCTGCCGCGGCCGAGCGCCATGAGATGTTGCGTCTCTGGGAAAGCACAGATCCCCACTGCTGTTGTGCCTGTAGATAGGGCGCCAAGGCACCGTGAAGAGCAGCAAGAGCTTTCAGGGCTGGGCCCTTCCTTGTGGGAGAAGGAGCCGGACGTTTGCCTTTTTGGCAAGAGGCTCTGCCTCGGCCGAGCGCCATGAGATGTTGCGTCTCTGGGAAAGCACAGATCCCCAGTGCTGTTGTGCCTGTAGATAGGGCGCGAAAGCACCGTGAAGAGCAGCAAGAGCTTTCAGGGCTGGGCCCTTCCTTGTGGGAGAAGGAGCCGGACGTTTGCCTTTTCGGCAAGAGGCTCTGCCGCGGCCGAGCGCCATGAGATGTTGCGTCTCTGGGAAAGCACAGATCCCCACTGCTCTTCTGCCTGTAGATAGGGCGCCAAGGCACCGTGAAGAGCAGCAAGAGCTTTCAGGGCTGGGCCCTTCCTTGTGGGAGAAGGAGCCGGACGTTTGCCTTTTCGGCAAGAGGCTCTGCCGCGGGCCGAGCGCCATGAGATGTTGCGTCTCTGGGAAAGCACAGATCCCCACTGCTGTTGTGCCTGTAGATAGGGCGCCAAGGCACCGTGAAGAGCAGCAAGAGCTTTCAGGGCTGGGCCCTTCCTTGTGGGAGAAGGAGCCGGACGTTTGCCTTTTCGGCAAGAGGCTCTGCCGCGGCCGAGCGCCATGAGATCTTGCGTCTCTGGGAAAGCACAGATCCACAGTGCTGTTGTGCCTGTGGATAGGGCGCCAAGGCACCGTGAAGAACAGCAAGAGCTTTCAGGGCTGGGCCCTTCCCTGTGGGAGATGGAGCCGGACGTTTGCCATTTCGGCAAGAGGCTCTGCCACGGCCGAGCTCCATGAGATGTTGCGTCTCTGGGAAAGCACAGATCCCCAGTGCTGTTGTGCCTGTAGATAGGGCGCCAAGGCACCGTGAAGAGCAGCAACAGCTTTCAGGGCTGGGCCCTTCCTTGTGGGAGATGGAGCCGGACGTTTACCTTTTCGGCAAGAGGCTCTGCAGCAGCCGAGCGCCATGAGATGTTGCGTCTCTGGGAAAGCACAGATCCCCACTGCTGTTGTGCCTGTAGATAGGGCGCCAAGGCACCGTGAAGAGCAGCAAGAGCTTTCAGGGCTGGGCCGTTCCTTGTGGGAGATGGAGCCGGACGTTTGCCATTTCGGCAAGAGGCTCTGCCGCTGCCGAGCGCCATGAGATGTTGCGTCTCTGGGAAAGCACAGATCCCCAGTGCTGTTGTGCCTGTAGATAGGGCGCCAAGGCACCGTGAAGAGCAGCAACAGCTTTCAGGGCTGGGCCCTTCCTTGTGGGAGAAGGATCCGGAAGTTTGCCTTTTCGGCAAGAGGTGGTGCCGCGGCCGAGCGCCATGAGATGTTGCGTCTCTGGGAAAGCACAGATCCCCACTGCTGTTGTGCCTGTAGATAGGGCGCGAAAGCACCGTGAAGAGCAGCAAGAGCTTTCAGGGCTGGGCCCTTCCTTGTGGGAGAAGGAGCCGGACGTTTGCCTTTTCGGCAAGAGGCTCTGCCGCGGCCGACCGCCATGAGATCTTGCGTCTCTGGGAAAGCACAGATCCCCACTGCTCTTCTGCCTGTAGATAGGGCGCCAAGGCACCGTGAAGAGCAGCAAGAGCTTTCAGGGCTGGGCCCTTCCTTGTGGGAGAAGGAGCCGGACGTTTGCCTTCTCGGCAAGAGGCTCTGCCGCGGCCGAGCGCCATGAGATGTTGCGTCTCTGGGAAAGCACAGATCCCCAGTGCTGTTGTGCCTGTAGATAGGGCGCCAAGGCACCCTGAAGAGCAGCAAGAGCTTTCAGGGCTGGGCCCTTCCTTGTGGGAGAAGGAGCCGGACGTTTGCCTTTTCGGCAAGAGGCTCTGCCGCGGCCGAGCACCATGAGATGTTGCGTCTCTGGGAAAGCACAGATCCCCACTGCTGTTGTGCCTGTAGATAGGGCGCCAAGGCACCGTGAAGAGCAGCAAGAGCTTTCAGGGCTGGGCCCTTCCTTGTGGGAGAAGGAGCCGGACGTTTGCCTTTTCGGCAAGAGGCTCTGCCCGCGGCCGAGCGCCATGAGATGTTGCGTCTCTGGGAAAGCACAGATCCCCAGTGCTGTTGTGCCTGTAGATAGGGCGCCAAGGCACCGTGAAGAGCAGCAAGAGCTTTCAGGGCTGGGCCCTTCCTTGTGGGAGAAGGAGCCGGACGTTTGCCTTTTCGGCAAGAGGCTCTGCCGCGGCCGAATGCCATGAGATCTTGCGTCTCTGGGAAAGCACAGATCCCCACTGCTGTTCTGCCTGTAGATAGGGCGCCAAGGGTAGGTGAAGAGCAGCAAGAGCTTTCAGGGCTGGGCCCTTCCTTGTGGGAGAAGGAGCCGGATGTTTGCCTTTTCGGCAAGAGGCTCTGCCGCGGCCGAGCGCCATGAGATGTTGCGTCTCTGGGAAAGCACAGATCCACAGTGCTGTTGTGCCTGTGGATAGGGCGCCAAGGCACCGTGAAGAGCAGCAAGAGCTTTCAGGGCTGGGCCCTTCCCTGTGGGAGATGGAGCCGGACGTTTGCCATTTCAGCAAGAGGCTCTGCCACGGCCGAGCTCCATGAGATGTTGCGTCTCTGGGAAAGCACAGATCCCCAGTGCTGTTGTGCCTGTAGATAGGGCGCCAAGGCACCGTGAAGAGCAGCAACAGCTTTCAGGGCTGGGCCCTTCCTTGTGGGAGATGGAGCCGGACGTTTACCTTTTCGGCAAGAGGCTCTGCAGCAGCCGAGCGCCATGAGATGTTGCGTCTCTGGGAAAGCACAGATCCCCAGTGCTGTTGTGCCTGTAGATAGGGCGCCAAGGCACCGTGAAGAGCAGCAAGAGCTTTGAGGGCTGGGCCCTTCCTTGTGGGAGAAGGAGCCGGACGTTTGCCTTCTCGGCAAGAGGCTCTGCCGCGGCCGAGCGCCATGAGATGTTGCGTCTCTGGGAAAGCACAGATCCCCAGTGCTGTTGTGCCTGTAGATAGGGCGCCAAGGCACCCTGAAGAGCAGCAAGAGCTTTCAGGGCTGGGCCCTTCCTTGTGGGAGAAGGAGCCGGACGTTTGCCTTTTCGGCAAGAGGCTCTGCCGCGGCCGAGCACCATGAGATGTTGCGTCTCTGGGAAAGCACAGATCCCCACTGCTGTTGTGCCTGTAGATAGGGCGCCAAGGCACCGTGAAGAGCAGCAAGAGCTTTCAGGGCTGGGCCCTTCCTTGTGGGAGAAGGAGCCGGACGTTTGCCTTTTCGGCAAGAGGCTCTGCCGCGGCCGAGCGCCATGAGATGTTGCGTCTCTGGGAAAGCACAGATCCCCACTGCTGTTGTGCCTGTAGATAGGGCGCCAAGGCACCGTGAAGAGCAGCAAGAGCTTTCAGGGCTGGGCCCTTCCTTGTGGGAGAAGGAGCCGGACGTTTGCCTTTTCGGCAAGAGGCTCTGCCGCGGCCGAATGCCATGAGATCTTGCGTCTCTGGGAAAGCACAGATCCCCACTGCTGTTCTGCCTGTAGATAGGGCGCCAAGGGTAGGTGAAGAGCAGCAAGAGCTTTCAGGGCTGGGCCCTTCCTTGTGGGAGAAGGAGCCGGATGTTTGCCTTTTCGGCAAGAGGCTCTGCCGCGGCCGAGCGCCATGAGATGTTGCGTCTCTGGGAAAGCACAGATCCACAGTGCTGTTGTGCCTGTGGATAGGGCGCCAAGGCACCGTGAAGAGCAGCAAGAGCTTTCAGGGCTGGGCCCTTCCCTGTGGGAGATGGAGCCGGACGTTTGCCATTTCAGCAAGAGGCTCTGCCACGGCCGAGCTCCATGAGATGTTGCGTCTCTGGGAAAGCACAGATCCCCAGTGCTGTTGTGCCTGTAGATAGGGCGCCAAGGCACCGTGAAGAGCAGCAACAGCTTTCAGGGCTGGGCCCTTCCTTGTGGGAGATGGAGCCGGACGTTTACCTTTTCGGCAAGAGGCTCTGCAGCAGCCGAGCGCCATGAGATGTTGCGTCTCTGGGAAAGCACAGATCCCCAGTGCTGTTGTGCCTGTAGATAGGGCGCCAAGGCACCGTGAAGAGCAGCAAGAGCTTTGAGGGCTGGGCCCTTCCTTGTGGGAGAAGGAGCCGGATGTTTGCCTTTTCGGCAACAGGCTCTGCCGCGGCCGAGCGCCATGAGATGTTGCGTCTCTGGGAAAGCACAGATCCCCACTGCTGTTGTGCCTGTAGATAGGGCGCCAAGGCACCGTGAAGAGCAGCAAGAGATTTCTGGCCTGGGCCCTTCCTTGTGGGAGAAGGAGCCGGACGTTTGACTTTTCGGCAAGAGGCGCTGCCGCGGCCGAGCGCCATGAGATGTTGCGTCTCTGGGAAAGCACAGATCCCCAGTGCTGTTGTGCCTGTAGATAGGGCGCCAAGGCACCGTGAAGAGCAGCAAGAGCTTTCAGGGCTGGGCCCTTCCTTGTGGGAGAAGGAGCCGGACGTTTGCCTTTTCGGCAAGAGGCTCTGCCGCGGCCGAGCGCCATGAGATGTTGCGTCTCTGGGAAAGCACAGATCCCCACTGCTGTTGTGCCTGTAGATAGGGTGCCAAGGCACCGTGAAGAGCAGCAAGAGCTTTGAGGGCTCGGCCCTTCCTTGTGGGAGAAGGAGCCGGACATTTGCCTTTTCGGCAAGAGGCTCTGCCGCGGCCGAGCGCCATGAGATGTTGCGTCTCTGGGAAAGCACAGATCCCCAGTGCTCTTGTGCCTGTAGATAGGGCGCCAAGGCACCGTGAAGAGCAGCAAGAGCTTTCAGGGCTGGGCCCTTCCTTGTGGGAGAAGGAGCCGGACGTTTGCCTTTTCGGCAACAGGCTCTGCCGCGGCCGAGCGCCATGAGATGTTGCGTCTCTGGGAAAGCACAGATCCCCACTGCTGTTGTGCCTGTAGATAGGGCGCCAAGGCACCGTGAAGAGCAGCAAGAGCTTTCAGGGCTGGGCCCTTCCTTGTGGGAGAAGGAGCCGGACGTTTGCCTTTTCGGCAAGAGGCTCTGCCGCGGCCGAGCACCATGAGATGTTGCGTCTCTGGGAAAGCACAGATCCCCACTGCTGTTGTGCCTGTAGATAGGGCGCCAAGGCACCGTGAAGAGCAGCAAGAGCTTTCAGGGCTGGGCCCTTCCTTGTGGGAGAAGGAGCCGGACGTTTGCCTTTTCGGCAAGAGGCTCTGCCGCGGCCGAGTGCCATGAGATCTTGCGTCTCTGGGAAAGCACAGATCCCCACTGCTGTTCTGCCTGTAGATAGGGCGCCAAGGGTAGGTGAAGAGCAGCAAGAGCTTTCAGGGCTGGGCCCTTCCTTGTGGGAGAAGGAGCCGGATGTTTGCCTTTTCGGCAAGAGGCTCTGCCGCGGCCGAGCGCCATGAGATGTTGCGTCTCTGGGAAAGCACAGATCCACAGAGCTGTTGTGCCTGTGGATAGGGCGCCAAGGCACCGTGAAGAGCAGGAAGAGCTTTCAGGGCTGGGCCCTTCCCTGTGGGAGATGGAGCCGGACGTTTGCCATTTCGGCAAGAGGCTCTGCCACGGCCGAGCTCCATGAGATGTTGCGTCTCTGGGAAAGCACAGATCCCCAGTGCTGTTGTGCCTGTAGATAGGGCGCCAAGGCACCGTGAAGAGCAGCAAGAGCTTTCAGGGCTGGGCCCTTCCTTGTGGGAGATGGAGCCGGACGTTTACCTTTTCGGCAAGAGGCTCTGCAGCAGCCGAGCGCCATGAGATGTTGCGTCTCTGGGAAAGCACAGATCCCCACTGCTGTTGTGCCTGTAGATAGGGCGCCAAGGCACCGTGAAGAGCAGCAAGAGCTTTGAGGGCTGGGCCCTTCCTTGTGGGAGAAGGAGCCGGATGTTTGCCTTTTCGGCAACAGGCTCTGCCGCGGCCGAGCGCCATGAGATGTTGCGTCTCTGGGAAAGCACAGATCCCCACTGCTGTTGTGCCTGTAGATAGGGCGCCAAGGCACCGTGAAGAGCAGCAAGAGATTTCTGGCCTGGCCCTTCCTTGTGGGAGAAGGAGCCGGACGTTTGACTTTTCGGCAAGAGGCGCTGCCGCGGCCGAGCGCCATGAGATGTTGCGTCTCTGGGAAAGCACAGATCCCCACTGCTGTTGTGCCTGTAGATAGGGCGCCAAGGGTACGTGAAGAGCAGCAAGAGCTTTCAGGGCTGGGCCCTTCCTTGTGGGAGAAGGAGGCGGACGTTTGCCTTTTCGGCAAGAGGCTCTGCCGCGGGCCGAGCGCCATGAGATGTTGTGTCTCTGGGAAAGCACAGATCCCCACTGCTGTTGTGCCTGTAGATAGGGCGCCAAGGCACCGTGAAGAGCAGCAAGAGCTATAAGGGCTGGTCCCTTCCTTGTGGGAGAAGGAGCCGGACGTTTGCCTTTTCGGCAAGAGGCTCTGCCGCGGCCGAGCGCCATGAGATGTTGCGTCTCTGGGAAAGCACAGATCCCCAGTGCTCTTGTGCCTGTAGATAGGGCGCCAAGGCACCGTGAAGAGCAGCAAGAGCTTTCAGGGCTGGGCCCTTCCTTGTGGGAGAAGGAGCCGGACGTTTGCCTTTTCGGCAAGAGGCTCTGCCGCGGCCGAGCGCCATGAGATGTTGCGTCTCTGGGAAAGCACAGATCCCCACTGCTGTTGTGCCTGTAGATAGGGCGCCAAGGCACCGTGAAGAGCAGCAAGAGCTTTGAGGGCTGGGCCCTTCCTTGTGGGAGAAGGAGCCGGACGTTTGCCTTTTCGGCAAGAGGCTCTCCAACGGCCGAGCGCCATGAGATGTTGCGTCTCTGGGAAAGCACAGATCCCCAGTGCTGTTGTGCCTGTAGATAGGGCGCCAAGGCACCGTGAAGAGCAGCAAGAGCTTTCAGGGCTGGGCCCTTCCTTGTGGGAGAAGGAGGCAAGGAGGCGGACGTTTGCCTTTTCGGCAAGAGGCTCTGCCGCGGCCGAGCGCCATGAGATGTTGCGTCTCTGGGAAAGCACAGATCCCCAGTGCTGTTGTGCCTGTAGATAGGGCGCCAAGGCACCGTGAAGAGCAGCAAGAGCTTTCAGGGCTGGGCCCTTCCTTGTGGGAGAAGGAGCCGGACGTTTGCCTTTTCGGCAAGAGGCTCTGCCGCGGCCGAGCGCCATGAGATCTTGGGTCTCTGGGAAAGCACAGATCCCCAGTGCTGTTGTGCCTGTAGATAGGGCGCCAAGGCACCGTGAAGAGCAGCAAGAGCTTTCAGGGCTGGGCCCTTCCTTGTGGGAGAAGGAGCCGGACGTTTGCCTTCTCGGCAAGAGGCTCTGCCGCGGCCGAGCGCCATGAGATGTTGCGTCTCTGGGAAAGCACAGATCCCCAGTGCTGTTGTGCCTGTAGATAGGGCGCCAAGGCACCGTGAAGATCAGCAAGAGCTTTCAGGGCTGGGCCCTTCCTTGTGGGAGTAGGAGCCGGACGTTTGCCTTTTCGGCAAGAGGCTCTGCCGCAGCCGAGCACCATGAGATGTTGCGTCTCTGGGAAAGCACAGATCCCCACTGCTGTTGTGCCTGTAGATAGGGCGCCAAGGCACCGTGAAGAGCAGCAAGAGCTTTCAGGGCTGGGCCCTTCCTTGTGGGAGAAGGAGCCGGACGTTTGCCTTTTTGGCAAGATGCTCTGCCTCGGCCGAGCGCCATGAGATGTTGCGTCTCTGGGAAAGCACAGATCCCCAGTGCTGTTGTGCCTGTAGATAGGGCGCCAAGGCACCGTGAAGAGCAGCAAGAGCTTTCAGGGCTGGGCCCTTCCTTGTGGGAGAAGGAGCCGGACGTTTGCCTTTTCGGCAAGAGGCGCTGCCGCGGCCGAGCGCCATGAGATGTTGCGTCTCTGGGAAAGCACAGATCCACAGTGCTGTTGTGCCTGTAGATAGGGCGCCAAGGGTACGTGAAGAGCAGCAAGAGCTTTCAGGGCTGGGCCCTTCCTTGTGGGAGAAGGAGCCGGACGTTTGCCTTTTCGGCAAGAGGCTCTGCCGCGGCCGAGCGCCATGAGATGTTGCGTCTCTGGGAAAGCACAGATCCCCAGTGCTGTTGTGCCTGTAGATAGGGCGCCAAGGCACCGTGAAGAGCAGCAAGAGCTTTCAGGGCTGGGCCCTTCCTTGTGGGAGAAGGAGCCGGACGTTTGCCTTTTCGGCAAGAGGCTCTGCCGCGGCCGAGCGCCATGAGATGTTGCCTCTCTGGGAAAGCACAGATCCCCACTGCTGTTGTGCCTGTAGATAGGGCGCCAAGGCACCGTGAAGAGCAGCAAGAGCTTTCAGGGCTGGGCCCTTCCTTGTGGGAGAAGGAGCCGGACGTTTGCCTTTTTGGCAAGATACTCTGCCTCGGCCGAGCGCCATGCTCTGGGAAAGCACAGATCCCCAGTGCTGTTGTGCCTGTAGATAGGGCACCAAGGCACCGTGAAGAGCAGCAAGAGATTTCAGGGCTGGGCCCTTCCTTGTGGGAGAATGAGCCGGACGTTTGCCTTTTCGGCAAGAGGCGCTGCCCGCGGCCGAGCGCCATGAGATGTTGCGTCTCTGGGAAAGCACAGATCCCCACTGCTGTTGTGCCTGTAGATAGGGCGCCAAGGGTACGTGAAGAGAAGCAAGAGCTTTCAGGGCTGGGCCCTTCCTTGTGGGAGAAGGAGCCGGACGTTTGCCTTTTCGGCAAGAGGCTCTGCCGCGGCCGAGCGCCATGAGATGTTGCGTCTCTGGGAAAGCACAGATCCCCACTGCTGTTGTGCCTGTAGATAGGGCGCCAAGGCACCGTGAAGAGCAGCAAGACCTTTCAGGGCTGGGCCCTTCCTTGTGGAGAAGGAGCCGGACGTTTGCCTTCTCGGCAAGAGGCTCTGCCGCGGCCGAGCGCCATGAGATGTTGCGTCTCTGGGAAAGCACAGATCCCCAGTGCTGTTGTGCCTGTAGATAGGGCGCCAAGGCACCGTGAAGAGCAGCAAGAGCTTTCAGGGCTGGGCCCTTCCTTGTGGGAGAAGGAGCCGGACGTTTGCCTTTTCGGCAAGAGGCTCTGCCGCGGCCGAGCGCCATGAGATGTTGCGTCTCTGGGAAAGCACAGATCCCCACTGCTCTTCTGCCTGTAGATAGGGCGCCAAGGCACCGTGAAGAGCAGCAAGAGCTTTCAGGGCTGGGCCCTTCCTTGTGGGAGAAGGAGCCGGACGTTTGCCTTCTCGGCCAGAGGCTCTGCCGCGGCCGAGCACCATGAGATGTTGCGTCTCTGGGAAAGCACAGATCCCCAGTGCTGTTGTGCCTGTAGATAGGGCGCCAAGGCACCGTGAAGAGCAGCAAGAGCTTTCAGGGCTGGGCCCTTCCTTGTGGGAGAAGGAGCCGGACGTTTGCCTTTTCGGCAAGAGGCTGTGCCGCGGCCGAGCGCCATGAGATGTTGCGTCTCTGGGAAAGCACAGATCCCCAGTGCTGTTGTGCCTGTAGATAGGGCGCCAGGCACCGTGAAGAGCAGCAAGAGCTTTGAGGGCTGGGCCCTTCCTTGTGGGAGAAGGAGCCGGACGTTTGCCTTTTCGGCAAGAGGCTCTGCCGCGGCCGAGCGCCATGAGATGTTGCGTCTCTGGGAAAGCACAGATCCCCAGTGCTGTTGTGCCTGTAGATAGGGCGCCAAGGCACCGTGAAGAGCAGCAATAGCTTTGAGGGCTGGGGCCTTCCTTGTGGGAGAAGGAGCCGGACGTTTGCCTTCTCGGCAAGAGGCTCTGCCGCGGCCGAGCGCCATGAGATCTTGCGTCTCTGGGAAAGCACAGATCCCCAGTGCTGTTGTGCCTGTAGATAGGGCGCCAAGGCACCGTGAAGAGCAGCAAGAGCTTTCAGGGCTGGGCCCTTCCTTGTGGGAGAAGGAGCCGGATGTTTGCCTTCTCGGCAAGAGGCTCTGCCGCGGCCGAGTGCCATGAGATGTTGCGTCTCTGGGAAAGCACACATCCCACTGCTGTTCTGACTGTAGATAGGGCGCCAAGGGTAGGTGAAGAGCAGCAAGAGCTTTCAGGGCTGGGCCCTTCCTTGTGGGAGAAGGAGCCGGACGTTTGCCTTTTCGGCCAGAGGCTCTGCCGCGGCCGAGCGCCATGAGATGTTGCGTCTCTGGGAAAGCACAGATCCACAGTGCTGTTGTGCCTGTAGATAGGGCGCCAAGGCACCGTGAAGAGCAGCAAGAGCTTTCAGAGCTGGGCCCTTGCCTGTGGGAGATGGAGCCGGACGTTTGCCATTTCGGCAAGAGGCTCTGCCGCTGCTGAGCGCCATGAGATGTTGCGTCTCTGGAAAGCACAGATCCCCAGTGCTGTTGTGCCTGTAGATAGGGCGCCAAGGCACCGTGAAGAGCAGCAAGAGCTTTCAGGGCTGGTCCCTTCCTTGTGGGAGAAGGAGCCGGACGTTTCCCTTTTCGGCAAGAGGCTCTGCCGCAGCCGAGCGCCATGAGATGTTGCGTCTCTGGGAAAGCACAGATCCCCACTGCTGTTGTGCCTGTAGATAGGGCGCCAAGGCACCGTGAAGAGCAGCAACAGCTTTCAGGGCTGGGCCCTTCCTTGTGGGAGAAGGAGCCGGACGTTTGCCTTTTCGGCAAGAGGTGGTGCCGCGGCCGAGCGCCATGAGATGTTGCGTCTCTGGGAAAGCACAGATCCCCACTGCTGTTGTGCCTGTAGATAGGGCGCCAAGGCACCGTGAAGAGCAGCAAGAGCTTCAGGGCTGGGCCCTTCCTTGTGGGAGAAGGAGCCGGATGTTTGCCTTTTTGTCAAGATGCTCTGCCGCGGCCGAGCGCCATGAGATGTTGCGTCTCTGGGAAAGCACAGATCCCCAGTGCTGTTGTGCCTGTAGATAGGGCGCCAAGGCACCGTGAAGAGCAGCAAGAGATTTCAGGGCTGGGCCCTTCCTTGTGGGAGAATGAGCCGGACGTTTGACTTTTCGGCAAGAGGCGCTGCCGCGGCCGAGCGCCATGAGATGTTGCGTCTCTGGGAAAGCACAGATCCCCACTGCTGTTGTGCCTGTAGATAGGGCGCCAAGGCACCGTGAAGAGCAGCAGGAGCTTTCAGGGCTGGGCCCTTCCTTGTGGGAGAAGGAGCCGGACGTTTGCCTTTTTGGCAAGAGGCTCTGCCGCGGCCGAGCGCCATGAGATCTTGCGTCTCTGGAAAGCACAGATCCCCAGTGCTGTTTTGCCTGTAGATAGGGCGCGAAGGCACTGTGAAGAGCAGCAAGAGCTTTCAGGGCTGGGCCCTTCCTTGTGGGAGAAGGAGCCGGACGTTTGCCTTTTCGGCCAGAGGCTCTGCCGCGGCCGAGCGCCATGAGATGTTGCGTCTCTGGGAAAGCACAGATCCCCACTGCTGTTGTGCCTGTAGATAGGGCGCCAAGGCACCATGAAGAGCAGCAAGAGATTTCAGGGCTGGGCCCTTCCTTGTGGGAGAAGGAGCCGGACGTTTGCCTTTTTGGCAAGAGGCTCTGCCGCGGCCGAGCGCCATGAGATCTTGCGTCTCTGGGAAAGCACAGATCCCCAGTGCTGTTTTGCCTGTAGATAGGGCGCGAAGGCACTGTGAAGAGCAGCAAGAGCTTTCAGGGCTGGGCCCTTCCTTGTGGAGAAGGAGCCGGACGTTTGCCTTTTCGGCCAGAGGCTCTGCCGCGGCCGAGCGCCATGAGATGTTGCGTCTCTGGGAAAGCACAGATCCACAGTGCTGTTGTGCCTGTAGATAGGGCGCCAAGGCACCCGTGAAGAGCAGCAAGAGCTTTCAGAGCTGGGCCCTTGCCTGTGGGAGATGGAGCCGGACGTTTGCCATTTCGGCAAGAGGCTCTGCCGCTGCTGAGCGCCATGAGATGTTGCGTCTCTGGGAAAGCACAGATCCCCAGTGCTGTTGTGCCTGTAGATAGGGCGCCAAGGCACCGTGAAGAGCAGCAAGAGCTTTCAGGGCTGGTCCCTTCCTTGTGGGAGAAGGAGCCGGACGTTTGCCTTTTCGGCAAGAGGCTCTGCCGCGGCCGAGCGCCATGAGATGTTGCGTCTCTGGGAAAGCACAGATCCCCACTGCTGTTGTGCCTGTAGATAGGGCGCCAAGGCACCGTGAAGAGCAGCAAGAGCTTTCAGGGCTGGGCCCTTCCTTGTGGGAGAAGGAGCCGGACGTTTGCCTTTTCGGCAAGAGGTTCTGCCGCGGCCGAGCGCCATGAGATGTTGCGTCTCTTGGAAAGCACAGATCCCCACTGCTGTTGTGCCTGTAGATAGGGCGCCAAGGCACTGTGAAGAGCAGCAAGAGCTTTCAGGGCTGGGCCCTTCCTTGTGGGAGAAGGAGCCGGACGTTTGCCTTTTCGGCAAGAGGCTGTGCCGCGGCCGAGCGCCATGAGATGTTGCGTCTCTGGGAAAGCACAGATCCCCACTGCTGTTGTGCCTGTAGATAGGGCGCCAAGGCACCGTGAAGAGCAGCAAGAGATTTCAGGGCTGGGCCCTTCCTTGTGGGAGAAGGGCCGGACGTTTGCCTTTTCGGCAAGAGGTTCTGCCGCGGCCGAGCGCCATGAGATGTTGCGTCTCTGGGAAAGCACAGATCCCCACTGCTGTTGTGCCTGTAGATAGGGCGCCAAGGCACTGTGAAGAGCAGCAAGAGCTTTAAGGGCTGGGCCCTTCCTTGTGGGAGAAGGAGCCGGACGTTTGCCTTTTCGGCAAGAGGCTCTGCCGCGGCCGAGCGCCATGAGATGTTGCGTCTCTGGGAAAGCACAGATCCCCACTGCTGTTGTGCCTGTAGATAGGGCGCCAAGGCACCGTGAAGAGCAGCAAGAGCTTTCAGGCTGGGCCCTTCCTTGTGGGAGAAGGAGCCGGACGTTTGCCTTTTCGGCAAGAGGCTCTGCCGCGGCCGAGCGCCATGAGATGTTGCGTCTCTGGGAAAGCACAGATCCCCAGTGCTGTTGTGCCTGTAGATAGGACGCCAAGGCACCGTGAAGAGCAGCAAGAGCTTTCAGGGCTGGCCCCTTCCTTGTGGGAGAAGGAGCCGGACGTTTGCCTTTTCGGCAAGATGCTCTGCCGCGGCCGAGCGCCATGAGATGTTGCGTCTCTGGGAAAGCACAGATCCCCAGTGCTGTTGTGCCTGTAGGTAGGGCGCCAAGGCACTGTGAAGAGCAGCAACAGCTTTCAGGGCTGGGCCCTTCCTTGTGGGAGAAGGAGCCGGACGTTTGCCTTTTCGGCAAGAGGCTCTGCCGCGGCCGAGCGCCATGAGATGTTGCGTCTCTGGGAAAGCACAGATCCCCAGTGCTGTTGTGCCTGTAGATAGGACGCCAAGGCACCGTGAAGAGCAGCAACAGCTTTCAGGGCTGGGCCCTTCCTTTTGGGAGAATGAGCCGGACGTTTGACTTTTCGGCAAGAGGCGCTGCCGTGGCCGAGCGCCATGAGATGTTGCGTCTCTGGGAAAGCACAGATCCCCAGTGCTGTTGTGCCTGTAGATAGGGCGCCAAGGCACCGTGAAGAGCAGCAAGAGCTTTCAGGGCTGGGCCCTTCCTTGTGGGAGAAGGAGCCGGACGTTTGCCTTTTCGGCAAGAGGCTGTGCCGCGGCCGAGCGCCATGAGATGTTGCGTCTCTGGGAAAGCACAGATCCCCACTGCTGTTGTGCCTGTAGATAGGGCGCCAAGGCACCGTGAAGAGCAGCAAGAGCTTTCAGGGCTGGGCCCTTCCTTGTGGGAGAAGGAGCCGGACGTTTGCCTTTTCGGCAAGAGGTTCTGCCGCGGCCGAGCGCCATGAGATGTTGCGTCTCTTGGAAAGCACAGATCCCCACTGCTGTTGTGCCTGTAGATAGGGAACCAAGGCACCGTGAAGAGCAGCAACAGCTTTCAGGGCTGGGCCCTTCCTTGTGGGAGAAGGAGCCGGACGTTTGCCTTTTCGGCAAGAGGCTCTGCCGCGGCCGAGCGCCATGAGATGTTGCGTCTCTGGGAAAGCACAGATCCCCACTGCTGTTGTGCCTGTAGATAGGGCGCCAAGGCACCGTGAAGAGCAGCAACAGCTTTCAGGGCTGGGCCCTTCCTTGTGGGAGAAGGAGCCGGACGTTTCCCTTTTCGGCAAGAGGCTCTGCCGCAGCCGAGCGCCATGAGATGTTGCGTCTCTGGGAAAGCACAGATCCCCACTGCTGTTGTGCCTGTTAGATAGGGCACCAAGGCACCGTGAAGAGCAGCAAGAGATTTCAGGGCTGGGCCCTTCCTTGTGGGAGAATGAGCCGGACGTTTGCCTTTTCGGCAAGAGGCGCTGCCGCGGCCGAGCGCCATGAGATGTTGCGTCTCTGGGAAAGCACAGATCCCCAGTGCTGTTGTGCCTGTAGATAGGGCGCCAAGGCACCGTGAAGAGCAGCAAGAGCTTTGAGGGCTGGGCCCTTCCTTGTAAGAGAAGGAGCCGGACGTTTGCCTTTTCGGCAAGAGGCTCTGCCGCGGCCGAGCGCCATGAGATGTTGCGTCTCTGGAAAAGCAGAGATCCCCACTGCTGTTGTGCCTGTAGATAGGGCGCCAAGGCACCGTGAAGAGCAGCAACAGCTTTCTGGGCTGGGCCCTTCCTTGTGGGAGAAGGAGCCGGACGTTTGCCTTTTCGGCAAGAGGTTCTGCCGCGGCCGAGCGCCATGAGATGTTGCGTCTCTGGGAAAGCACAGATCCCCACTGCTGTTGTGCCTGTAGATAGGGCGCCAAGGCACTGTGAAGAGCAGCAAGAGCTTTAAGGGCTGGGCCCTTCCTTGTGGGAGAAGGAGCCGGACGTTTGCCTTTTCGGCAAGAGGCTCTGCCGCGGCCGAGCGCCATGAGATGTTGCGTCTCTGGGAAAGCACAGATCCCCAGTGCTGTTGTGCCTGTAGATAGGGCGCCAAGGCACCGTGAAGAGCAGCAAGAGCTTTCAGGGCTGGGCCCTTCCTTGTGGGAGAAGGAGCCGGACGTTTGCCTTTTCGGCAAGAGGCTCTGCCGCGGCCGAGCGCCATGAGATGTTGCGTCTCTGGGAAAGCACAGATCCCCAGTGCTGTTGTGCCTGTAGATAGGACGCCAAGGCACCGTGAAGAGCAGCAAGAGCTTTCAGGGCTGGCCCCTTCCTTGTGGGAGAAGGAGCCGGACGTTTGCCTTTTCGGCAAGATGCTCTGCCGCGGCCGAGCGCCATGAGATGTTGCGTCTCTGGGAAAGCACAGATCCCCAGTGCTGTTGTGCCTGTAGGTAGGGCGCCAAGGCACTGTGAAGAGCAGCAACAGCTTTCAGGGCTGGGCCCTTCCTTGTGGGAGAAGGAGCCGGACGTTTGCCTTTTCGGCAAGAGGCTCTGCCGCGGCCGAGCGCCATGAGATGTTGCGTCTCTGGGAAAGCACAGATCCCCAGTGCTGTTGTGCCTGTAGATAGGACGCCAAGGCACCGTGAAGAGCAGCAACAGCTTTCAGGGCTGGGCCCTTCCTTTTGGGAGAATGAGCCGGACGTTTGACTTTTCGGCAAGAGGCGCTGCCGTGGCCGAGCGCCATGAGATGTTGCGTCTCTGGGAAAGCACAGATCCCCAGTGCTGTTGTGCCTGTAGATAGGGCGCCAAGGCACCGTGAAGAGCAGCAAGAGCTTTCAGGGCTGGGCCCTTCCTTGTGGGAGAAGGAGCCGGACGTTTGCCTTTTCGGCAAGAGGCTCTGCCGCGGCCGAGCGCCATGACATGTTGCGTCTCTGGGAAAGCACAGATCCCCAGTGCTGTTGTGCCTGTAGATAGGACGCCAAGGCACCGTGAAGAGCAGCAAGAGCTTTCAGGGCTGGGCCCTTCCTTGTGGGAGAAGGAGCCGGACGTTTGCCTTTTCGGCAAGAGGCTCTGCCGCGGCCGAGCGCCATGAGATGTTGCGTCTCTGGGAAAGCACAGATCCCCAGTGCTGTTGTGCCTGTAGATAGGGCGCCAAGGCACCGTGAAGAGCAGCAAGAGCTTTCAGGGCTGGGCCCTTCCTTGTGGGAGAAGGAGCCGGACGTTTGCCTTTTCGGCAAGAGGATCTGCCGCGGCCGAGAGCCATGAGATGTTGCGTCTCTGGGAAAGCACAGATCCCCAGTGCTGTTTTGCCTGTAGATAGGGCGCCAAGGCACTGTGAAGAGCAGCAAGAGCTTTGAGGGCTGGGCCCTTCCTTGTGGGAGAAGGAGCCGGACGTTTGCCTTCTCGGCAAGAGGCTCTGCCGCGGCCGAGGCGCCATGAGATGTTGCGTCTCTGGGAAAGCACAGATCCCCAGTGCTGTTTTGCCTGTAGATAGGGCGCCAAGGCACTGTGAAGAGCAGCAACAGCTTTCAGGGCTGGGCCCTTCCTTGTGGGAGAAGGAGCCGGACGTTTGCCTTCTCGGCAAGAGGCTCTGCCGCGGCCGAGCGCCATGAGATGTTGCGTCTCTGGGAAAGCACAGATCCCCAGTGCTGTTGTGCCTGTAGATAGGGCGCCAAGGCACCGTGAAGAGCAGCAACAGCTTCAGGGCTGGGCCCTTCCTTGTGGGAGAATGAGCCGGACGTTTGACTTTTCGGCAAGAGGCGCTGCCGCGGCCGAGCGCCATGAGATGTTGCGTCTCTGGAAAGCACAGATCCCCAGTGCTGTTGTGCCTGTAGATAGGGCGCCAAGGCACCGTGAAGAGCAGCAAGAGCTTTCAGGGCTGGGCCCTTCCTTGTGGAGAAGGAGCCGGACGTTTGCCTTTTCGGCCAGAGGCTCTGCCGCGGCCGAGCGCCATGAGATGTTGCGTCTCTGGGAAAGCACAGATCCCCAGTGCTGTTGTGCCTGTAGATAGGGCGCCAAGGCACCGTGAAGAGCAGCAAGAGCTTTCAGGGCTGGGCCCTTCCTTGTGGGAGAAGGAGCCGGACGTTTGCCTTTTCGGCAAGAGGCTCTGCCGCGGCCGAGCGCCATGAGATGTTGCGTCTCTGGAAAACCACAGATCCCCACTGCTGCTGTGCTGGTAGATAGGGCGCCAAGGCACCGTGAAGAGCAACAAGAGCTTTCAGGGCTGGGCCCTTCCTTGTGGGAGAAGGAGCCGGACGTTTGCCTTTTCGGCAAGAGGCTCTGCCGCGGCTGAGCGCCATGAGATCTTGCGTCTCTGGGAAAGCAAAGATCCCCAGTGCTGTTGTGCCTGTAGATAGGGTGCCAAGGCACCGTGAAGAGGAGCAAGAGCTTTCAGGTCTGGGCCCTTCCTTGTGGGAGAAGGAGCCGGACGTTTGCCTTTTTAGCCAGAGGCTCTGCCGTGGCCGAGCGCCGTGAGATGTTGCGTCTCTGGGAAAGCACAGATCCCCAGTGCTGTTTTGCCTGTAGATAGGGCGCCAAGGCACTGTGAAGAGCAGCAAGAGCTTTGAGGGCTGGGCCCTTCCTTGTGGGAGAATGAGCCGGACGTTTGCCTTCTCGGCAAGAGGCTCTGCCGCGGCCGAGCGCCATGAGATGTTGCGTCTCTGGGAAAGCACAGATCCCCAGTGCTGTTGTGCCTGTAGGTAGGGCGCCAAGGCACCGTGAAGAGCAGCAAGAGCTTTCAGGGCTGGGCCCTTCCTTGTGGGAGAAGGAGCGGGACGTTTGCCTTCTCGGCAACAGGCTCTGCTGCGGCCGAGCGCCATGAGATGTTGCGTCTCTGGGAAAGCACAGATCCCCACTGCTCTTCTGCCTGTAGATAGGGCGCCAAGGCACTGTGAAGAGCAGCAAGAGCTTTCAGGGCTGGGCCCTTCCTTGTGGGAGAAGGAGCCGGACGTTTGCCTTCTCGGCAAGAGGCTCTGCCGCGGCCGAGCGCCATGAGATGTTGCGTCTCTGGGAAAGCACAGATCCCCAGTGCTGTTGTGCCTGTAGATAGGGCGCCAAGGCACCGTGAAGAGCAGCAAGAGCTTTCAGGGCTGGGCCCTTCCTTGTGGGAGAAGGAGCCGGACGTTTGCCTTTTCGGCAACAGGCTCTGCTGCGGCCGAGCGCCATGAGATGTTGCGTCTCTGGGAAAGCACAGATCCCCACTGCTGTTGTGCCTGTAGATAGGGCGCCAAGGCACCGTGAAGAGCAGCAAGAGCTTTCAGGGCTGGGCCCTTCCTTGTGGGAGAAGGAGCCGGACGTTTGCCTTTTCGGCCAGAGGCTCTGCCGCGGCCGAGCGCCATGAGATGTTGCGTCTCTGGGAAAGCACAGATCCCCACTGCTGTTGTGCCTGTAGATAGGGCGCCAAGGCACCGTGAGAGCAGCAAGAGCTTTCAGGGCTGGGCCCTTCCTTGTGGGAGAAGGAGCCGGACGTTTGCCTTTTCGGCAAGAGGCTCTGCCGCGGCCGAGCGCCATGAGATCCTGCGTCTCTGGAAAACCACAGATCCCCACTGCTGCTGTGCCGGTAGATAGGGCGCCAAGGCACCGTGAAGAGCAACAAGAGCTTTCAGGGCTGGGCCCTTCCTTGTGGGAGAAGGAGCCGGACGTTTGCCTTTTCGGCAAGAGGCTCTGCCGCGGCCGAGCGCCATGAGATCTTGCGTCTCTGGGAAAGCACAGATCCCCAGTGCTGTTGTGCCTGTAGATAGGGTGCCAAGGCACTGTGAAGAGGAGCAAGAGCTTTCAGGGCTGGGCCCTTCCTTGTGGGAGAAGGAGCCGGACGTTTGCCTTTTTAGCCAGAGGCTCTGCCGCGGCCGAGCGCCGTGAGATGTTGCATCTCTGGGAAAGCACAGATCCCCAGTGCTGTTGTGCCTGTAGAGAGGGCGCCAAGGCACCGTGAAGAGCAGCAAGAGATTTCAGGGCTGGGCCCTTCCTTGTGGAGAAGGAGCCGGACGTTTGACTTTTCGGCAAGAGGCGCTGCCGCGGCCGAGCGCCATGAGATGTTGCGTCTCTGGGAAAGCACAGATCCCCACTGCTGTTGTGCCTGTAGATAGGGCGCCAAGGCACCGTGAAGAGCAGCAAGAGCTTTCAGGGCTGAGCCCTTCCTTGTGGGAGAAGGAGCCGGACGTTTGCCTTTTCGGCAAGAGGCTCTGCCGCGGCCGAGCGCCATGAGATGTTGCGTCTCTGGGAAAGCACAGATCCCCAGTGCTGTTGTGCCTGTAGATAGGACGCCAAGGCACCGTGAAGAGCAGCAAGAGCTTTCAGGGCTGGCCCCTTCCTTGTGGGAGAAGGAGCCGGACGTTTGCCTTTTCGGCAAGAGGCTCTGCCGCGGCCGAGCGCCATGAGATGTTGCGTCTCTGGGAAAGCACAGATCCCCAGTGCTGTTTTGCCTGTAGATAGGGCGCCAAGGCACTGTGAAGAGCAGCAAGAGCTTTGAGGGCTGGGCCCTTCCTTGTGGGAGAAGGAGCCGGACGTTTGCCTTCTCGGCAAGAGGCTCTGCCGCGGCCGAGCGCCATGAGATGTTGCGTCTCTGGGAAAGCACAGATCCCCAGTGCTGTTGTGCCTGTAGATAGGGCGCCAAGGCACCGTGAAGAGCAGCAAGAGCTTTCAGGGCTGGGCCCTTCCTTGTGGGAGAAGGAGCCGGACGTTTGCCTTTTCGGCAACAGGCTCTGCTGCGGCCGAGCGCCATGAGATGTTGCGTCTCTGGGAAAGCACAGATCCCCACTGCTCTTCTGCCTGTAGATAGGGCGCCAAGGCACCGTGAAGAGCAGCAAGAGCTTTCAGGGCTGGGCCCTTCCTTGTGGGAGAAGGAGCCGGACGTTTGCCTTTTCGGCCAGAGGCTCTGCCGCGGCCGAGCGCCATGAGATGTTGCGTCTCTGGGAAAGCACAGATCCCCACTGCTGTTGTGCCTGTAGATAGGGCGCCAAGGCACCGTGAAGAGCAGCAAGAGCTTTCAGGGCTGGGCCCTTCCTTGTGGGAGAAGGAGCCGGACGTTTGCCTTTTCGGCAAGAGGCTGTGCCGCGGCCGAGCGCCATGAGATGTTGCGTCTCTGGGAAAGCACAGATCCCCAGTGCTGTTGTGCCTGTAGGTAGGGCGCCAAGGCACCGTGAAGAGCAGCAAGAGATTTCAGGGCTGGGCCCTTCCTTGTGGGAGAATGAGCCGGACGTTTGCCTTTTCGGCAAGAGGCGCTGCCGCGGCCGAGCGCCATGAGATGTTGCGTCTCTGGGAAAGCACAGATCCCCACTGCTCTTCTGCCTGTAGATAGGGCGCCAAGGCACCGTGAAGAGCAGCAACAGCTTTCAGGGCTGGGCCCTTCCTTGTGGGAGATGGAGCCGGACGTTTCCCTTTTCGGCAAGAGGCTCTGCCGCAGCCGAGCGCCATGAGATGTTGCGTCTCTGGGAAAGCACAGATCCCCACTGCTGTTGTGCCTGTTAGATAGGGCACCAAGGCACCGTGAAGAGCAGCAAGAGATTTCAGGGCTGGGCCCTTCCTTGTGGGAGAAGGAGCGGGACGTTTCCCTTTTCGGCCAGAGGCTCTGCTGCGGCTGAGCGCCGTGAGATGTTGCGTCTCTGGGAAAGCACAGATCCCCAGTGCTGTTGTGCCTGTAGATAGGGCGCCAAGGCACCGTGAAGAGCAGCAAGAGCTTTCAGGGCTGGGCCCTTCCTTGTGGGAGAAGGAGCCGGACGTTTGCCTTTTCGGCAAGAGGCTCTGCCGCGGCCGAGCGCCATGAGATCTTGCGTCTCTGGGAAAGCACAGATCCCCAGTGCTGTTGTGCCTGTAGATAGGGTGCCAAGGCACCGTGAAGAGGAGCAAGAGCTTTCAGGGCTGGGCCCTTCCTTGTGGGAGAAGGAGCCGGACGTTTGCCTTTTTAGCCAGAGGCTCTGCCGCGGCCGAGCGCCGTGAGATGTTGCGTCTCTGGGAAAGCACAGATCCACAGTGCTGTTGTGCCTGTAGATAGGGCGCCAAGGCACCGTGAAGAGCAGCAACAGCTTTCAGGGCTGGGCCCTTCCCTGTGGGAGATGGAGCCGGACGTTTGCCTTTTCGGCAAGAGGCTCTGCCGCGGCCGAGCGCCATGAGATGTTGCGTCTCTGGGAAAGCACAGATCCCCATTGCTGTTGTGCCTGTAGGTAGGGCGCCAAGGCACTGTGAAGAGCAGCAACAGCTTTCAGGGCTGGGCCCTTCCTTGTGGGAGAAGGAGCCGGACGTTTGCCTTTTCGGCAAGATGCTCTGCCGCGGCCGAGCGCCATGAGATGTTGCGTCTCTGGGAAAGCACAGATCCCCAGTGCTGTTGTGCCTGTAGATAGGGCGCCAAGGCACCGTGAAGAGCAGCAAGAGATTTCAGGGCTGGGCCCTTCCTTGTGGGAGAATGAGCCGGACGTTTGCCTTTTCGGCAAGAGGCGCTGCCGCGGCCGAGCGCCATGAGATGTTGCGTCTCTGGGAAAGCACAGATCCCCAGTGCTGTTGTGCCTGTAGATAGGGCGCCAAGGCCTGTAGATAGGGCGCCAAGGCACCGTGAAGAGCAGCAAGAGCTTTCAGGGCTGGCCCCTTCCTTGTGGGAGAAGGAGCCGGACGTTTGCCTTTTCGGCAAGAGGCTCTGCCGCGGCCGAGCGCCATGAGATGTTGCGTCTCTGGGAAAGCACAGATCCCCAGTGCTGTTGTGCCTGTAGATAGGACGCCAAGGCACCGTGAAGAGCAGCAAGAGCTTTCAGGGCTGGCCCCTTCCTTGTGGGAGAAGGAGCCGGACGTTTGCCTTTTCGGCAAGAGGCTCTGCCGCGGCCGAGCGCCATGAGATGTTGCGTCTCTGGGAAAGCACAGATCCCCAGTGCTGTTTTGCCTGTAGATAGGGCGCCAAGGCACTGTGAAGAGCAGCAAGAGCTTTGAGGGCTGGGCCCTTCCTTGTGGGAGAAGGAGCCGGACGTTTGCCTTCTCGGCAAGAGGCTCTGCCGCGGCCGAGCGCCATGAGATGTTGCGTCTCTGGGAAAGCACAGATCCCAGTGCTGTTGTGCCTGTTAGATAGGGCGCCAAGGCACCGTGAAGAGCAGCAAGAGCTTTCAGGCTGGGCCCTTCCTTGTGGGAGAAGGAGCCGGACGTTTGCCTTTTCGGCAACAGGCTCTGCTGCGGCGCGAGCGCCATGAGATGTTGCGTCTCTGGGAAAGCACAGATCCCCACTGCTCTTCTGCCTGTAGATAGGGCGCCAAGGCACCGTGAAGAGCAGCAAGAGCTTTGAGGGCTGGGCCCTTCCTTGTGGGAGAAGGAGCCGGACGTTGCCTTTTCGGCCAGAGGTTCTGCCGCGGCCGAGCGCCATGAGATGTTGCGTCTCTGGGAAAGCACAGATCCCCACTGCTGTTGTGCCTGTAGATAGGGCGCCAAGGCACCGTGAAGAGCAGCAAGAGCTTTCAGGGCTGGGCCCTTCCTTGTGGGAGAAGGAGCCGGACGTTTGCCTTTTCGGCAAGAGGCTCTGCCGCGGCCGAGCGCCATGAGATCCTGCGTCTCTGGAAAACCACAGATCCCCACTGCTGCTGTGCCGGTAGATAGGGCGCCAAGGCACCGTGAAGAGCAACAAGAGCTTTCAGGGCTGGGCCCTTCCTTGTGGGAGAAGGAGCCGGACGTTTGCCTTTTCGGCAAGAGGCTCTGCCGCGGCCGAGCGCCATGAGATCTTGCGTCTCTGGGAAAGCACAGATCCCCAGTGCTGTTGTGCCTGTAGATAGGGTGCCAAGGCACCGTGAAGAGGAGCAAGAGCTTTCAGGGCTGGGCCCTTCCTTGTGGGAGAAGGAGCCGGACGTTTGCCTTTTTAGCCAGAGGCTCTGCCGCGGCCGAGCGCCGTGAGATGTTGCGTCTCTGGGAAAGCACAGATCCCCAGTGCTGTTGTGCCTGTAGATAGGGGCGCCAAGGCACCGTGAAGAGCAGCAAGAGATTTCAGGGCTGGGCCCTTCCTTGTGGGAGAAGGAGCCGGACGTTTGACTTTTCGGCAAGAGGCGCTGCCGCGGCCGAGCGCCATGAGATGTTGCGTCTCTGGAAAGCACAGATCCCCAGTGCTGTTGTGCCTGTAGATAGGGCGCCAAGGCACCGTGAAGAGCAGCAAGAGCTTTCAGGGCTGGGCCCTTCCTTGTGGGAGAAGGAGCCGGACGTTTGCCTTTTCGGCAAGAGGCTCTGCCGCGGCCCGAGCGCCATGAGATGTTGCGTCTCTGGGAAAGCACAGATCCCCAGTGCTGTTGTGCCTGTAGATAGGACGCCAAGGCACCGTGAAGAGCAGCAAGAGCTTTCAGGGCTGGCCCCTTCCTTGTGGGAGAAGAAGCCGGACGTTTGCCTTTTCGGCAAGATGCTCTGCCGCGGCCGAGCGCCATGAGATGTTGCGTCTCTGGGAAAGCACAGATCCCCAGTGCTGTTGTGCCTGTAGGTAGGGCGCCAAGGCACCGTGAAGAGCAGCAACAGCTTTCAGGGCTGGGCCCTTCCTTGTGGGAGAAGGAGCCGGACGTTTGCCTTTTCGGCAAGAGGCTCTGCCGCGGCCGAGCGCCATGAGATGTTGCGTCTCTGGGAAAGCACAGATCCCCAGTGCTGTTGTGCCTGTAGATAGGACGCCAAGGCACCGTGAAGAGCAGCAACAGCTTTCAGGGCTGGGCCCTTCCTTGTGGGAGAATGAGCCGGACGTTTGACTTTTCGGCAAGAGGCGCTGCCCGCGGCCGAGCGCCATGAGATGTTGCGTCTCTGGGAAAGCACAGATCCCCAGTGCTGTTGTGCCTGTAGATAGGGCGCCAAGGCACCGTGAAGAGCAGCAAGAGCTTTCAGGGCTGGGCCCTTCCTTGTGGGAGAAGGAGCCGGACGTTTGCCTTTTCGGCAAGAGGCTCTGCCGCGGCCGAGCGCCATGACATGTTGCGTCTCTGGAAAAGCACAGATCCCCAGTGCTGTTGTGCCTGTAGATAGGACGCCAAGGCACCGTGAAGAGCAGCAAGAGCTTTCAGGGCTGGGCCCTTCCTTGTGGGAGAAGGAGCCGGACGTTTGCCTTTTCGGCAAGAGGCTCTGCCGCGGCCGAGCGCCATGAGATGTTGCGTCTCTGGGAAAGCACAGATCCCCAGTGCTGTTGTGCCTGTAGATAGGGCGCCAAGGCACCGTGAAGAGCAGCAAGAGCTTTCAGGGCTGGGCCCTTCCTTGTGGGAGAAGGAGCCGGACGTTTGCCTTTTCGGCAAGAGGATCTGCCGCGGCCGAGAGCCATGAGATGTTGCGTCTCTGGGAAAGCACAGATCCCCAGTGCTGTTTTGCCTGTAGATAGGGCGCCAAGGCACTGTGAAGAGCAGCAAGAGCTTTGAGGGCTGGGCCCTTCCTTGTGGGAGAAGGAGCCGGACGTTTGCCTTCTCGGCAAGAGGCTCTGCCGCGGCCGAGCGCCATGAGATGTTGCGTCTCTGGGAAAGCACAGATCCCCAGTGCTGTTTTGCCTGTAGATAGGGCGCCAAGGCACTGTGAAGAGCAGCAAGAGCTTTCAGGGCTGGCCCCTTCCTTGTGGGAGAAGGAGCCGGACGTTTGCCTTCTCGGCAAGAGGCTCTGCCGCGGCCGAGCGCCATGAGATGTTGCGTCTCTGGGAAAGCACAGATCCCCACTGCTGTTGTGCCTGTAGATAGGACGCCAAGGCACCGTGAAGAGCAGCAAGAGCTTTCAGGGCTGGCCCCTTCCTTGTGGGAGAAGGAGCCGGACGTTTGCCTTTTCGGCAAGAGGCTCTGCCGCGGCCGAGCGCCATGAGATGTTGCGTCTCTGGGAAAGCACAGATCCCCAGTGCTGTTTTGCCTGTAGATAGGGCGCCAAGGCACTGTGAAGAGCAGCAAGAGCTTTGAGGGCTGGGCCCTTCCTTGTGGGAGAAGGAGCCGGACGTTTGCCTTCTCGGCAAGAGGCTCTGCCGCGGCCCGAGCGCCATGAGATGTTGCGTCTCTGGGAAAGCACAGATCCCCACTGCTGTTGTGCCTGTAGATAGGGCGCCAAGGCACCGTGAAGAGCAGCAAGAGCTTTCAGGGCTGGGCCCTTCCTTGTGGGAGAAGGAGCCGGACGTTTGCCTTTTCGGCAACAGGCTCTGCTGCGGCCGAGCGCCATGAGATGTTGCGTCTCTGGGAAAGCACAGATCCCCACTGCTCTTCTGCCTGTAGATAGGGCGCCAAGGCACCGTGAAGAGCAGCAAGAGCTTTGAGGGCTGGGCCCTTCCTTGTGGGAGAAGGAGCCAGACGTTTGCCTTTTCGGCAAGAGGCTCTGCCGCGGCCGAGCGCCATGAGATGTTGCGTCTCTGGGAAAGCACAGATCCCCAGTGCTGTTGTGCCTGTAGATAGGGCGCCAAGGCACCGTGAAGAGCAGCAAGAGCTTTCAGGGCTGGGCCCTTCCTTGTGGGAGAAGGAGCCGGACGTTTGCCTTTTCGGCAAGAGGCTCTGCCGCGGCCGAGCGCCATGAGATCCTGCGTCTCTGGAAAACCACAGATCCCCACTGCTGCTGTGCCGGTAGATAGGGCGCCAAGGCACCGTGAAGAGCAACAAGAGCTTTCAGGGCTGGGCCCTTCCTTGTGGGAGAAGGAGCCGGACGTTTGCCTTTTCGGCAAGAGGCTCTGCCGCGGCCGAGCGCCATGAGATCTTGCGTCTCTGGGAAAGCACAGATCCCCAGTGCTGTTGTGCCTGTAGATAGGGTGCCAAGGCACCGTGAAGAGGAGCAAGAGCTTTCAGGGCTGGGCCCTTCCTTGTGGGAGAAGGAGCCGGACGTTTGCCTTTTTAGCCAGAGGCTCTGCCGCGGCCGAGCGCCGTGAGATGTTGCGTCTCTGGGAAAGCACAGATCCCCAGTGCTGTTGTGCCTGTAGATAGGACGCCAAGGCACCGTGAAGAGCAGCAACAGCTTTCAGGGCTGGGCCCTTCCTTGTGGGAGAATGAGCCGGACGTTTGACTTTTCGGCAAGAGGCGCTGCCGCGGCCGAGCGCCATGAGATGTTGCGTCTCTGGGAAAGCACAGATCCCCAGTGCTGTTGTGCCTGTAGATAGGGCGCCAAGGCACCGTGAAGAGCAGCAAGAGCTTTCAGGGCTGGGCCCTTCCTTGTGGGAGAAGGAGCCGGACGTTTGCCTTTTCGGCAAGAGGCTCTGCCGCGGCCGAGCGCCATGACATGTTGCGTCTCTGGAAAAGCACAGATCCCCAGTGCTGTTGTGCCTGTAGATAGGACGCC